>NC_091120.1:2357500-2455000 GCF_040183065.1 Periplaneta americana | reverse complement strand
GCGGCAATGAACCTCCGGGTTCCTTAAAATTCATAAGTACATACGTTTAAGCATATGTATATATGTATTTATTAACTCTACAATTGGGTATACACCCGATGGCAATGATATATAATATACAATAATACCATTACAATTATACAATGATTACAGCAATAATAGAAAAAAAAATAAACTCAAATTTATTTCTAACTAAAAATAAATATACGCAATAAACCTAGGACTATAAATAAAAGCTATTCTATAATAACGCCTACGATAAGCAAAAGTAAACCTAACTTATAAGTACTTCTATTTCACCCAACTATTACCAATTCAAGTAATTACATATCACCTTAATTAATTACATATCACTTTAATTTATTTACATATCAACTAAATTACATATCTTAATTAATTACATATCAACTTAATTAATTACATATCACTTTAATTTATTTACATATCAACTAAATTACATTTCTTAATTAATTACATATCAACTTAATTAATTACATATCACTTTAATTTATTTACATATCAACTAAATTACATTTCTTAATTAATTACATATCAACTTAATTAATTACATGACAACTTAGATAATTACACTGCACCTACAATTACATTTTCAGTCTAATCTTCTCAACCTTTCCTTAAATGTATTGATTTTGAGAGGACCACCCTGAAAGGAAGCTATTCCAGTCTACTATTGTGCGGTTAACAAAGGAAAATTTTGCCACGTCCGTTCTTTCTTTTCTACATTTAAACTTCCTAATATGATCTGCCCTGCCTAAGTATGATGGTGTTGCTAATCTAGCATTGATGTAGGTCCATGCTTTGTGCCCCATTTGTACCTTAAACAATGAAAAAAATATTTACCAAGCTGTTTTTTATTGTTTTTGGAAAACCACAGAAACTGAATAAGAAGGATTTGGAACCTGACACCTCATATATGCATAAAACAGGAATGCCCTTGCTTACACGTACTGAGATACTGCATATACACTCATTGGTAACAATCCTTGACTTTTGGCAGCGTGTCCAGTTATGAATACAATCAGCAGGCAATAGTATCACAGCGCTATGTAGTGTTACAGCGATTCTGGCACAACTTCCATTACATCTGACCGTGGAGGGGAGCAGGGAACCAACGAGTGGGTAATTCTCGACGTGGCTTTTAAACTCTTAACAGCGTGGCGAGCGTTGCCTTCGCTGCGAATTGATTTATTCAAGTGGCGCCGCCACAGGTCGGTGGGTCTCCGTGGTACTGTTATTGAAATTCCTTTATGTATTCATTCCAACGGTGCATTTATTCGCCCATTCATATTTGTTCCAATGTAAACAAGTGACTCAAAAAGGGTCATTATTACGCGAAATATACTGTCGTGAAAGCGATAGCGGTGGTGGCTGTGGTCAAAGAAAAGCAGACACGGTGCCCAACACGTGTTTAAGTTTAAATTCGAGGGCTTAGAGTCGGACGTTAACTCCAAAAATCGAGTTTTGAGTTAAAGGCACTTTTAAGAACACAAATGTCATACCTTCCTACCGCCAAATTGCTATTCTCTTATTTTCAATAGTTTAATTTTTTGTTTTGGCGTTAACGTTCTGGCATTTTAAAAATAATAAATAGTCAAACGGCGTCAACTAGACTTAAGGCCCATTCACAATGAAAATTAAACATAATCGTAACATAAACGCTAATCCCTTATTCATCTGTCGTAAAAAATCTTGGCTTCTTTTTCGATAATAATCTAAATTGGAATTTTCAAATTAAAGAAACGATAAAAAAAATCTGTTCCTCCATTCACTGTTTGAGTCGCTTAAGAAACTTCTTGCCCCAGCAACTAAAAACTTACCCTAGTACAAACCCTAGTAACGCCGCATTTCGATTATTGTGACGTTTTGTTAAGTGACCTAAGTTCTCAACTGTCAGTCAAGTTACAGCTAGTTCAGAATATGTGCGTCAGATACGTGTGCAACATCCGACGATATGATCACATATCACCGTCCTTCGCAAGTCTTTCGTGGCTCCGACTTAAAGAATGTAGAACTTTACACTCCTTGTCTTTGCTCTTTCGAATTCTGCACACTTCAACACCAAATTACCTTTCGTCTCGTTTCTCTTATCTATACCTTAACCACGACGTAAATACCAGATCAGTTATCTGTGACGCGTTAAGTATACCTCTTCGTAGAACATTTCGTTATTCATCATCTTTTACAGTATCCACCTCGCGACAATGGATTTCCCTGTCACAAAGTATTAGGGGTTGCAAGACAATAAACATTTTTAATGCAGCTTAAAAGATAATCTTCTTAGCATTTCAACTCCAATCATACTGACAAACTATCACCGTCTACATTGTTACTCCTTCCTTTAGACATGCATCCTGATAGTGCTGTATTTTCAAAATTGTCTCATAATAATCTCTTTCTATTATCTAACATTATTTGAAATATATTAACATTCTATGTATTTTAGCCTAATTCTGCTACATAGTTTGTATTTCAGTGTTTAATTAATACTTCATAGTATTTTGTTGTTTAATTCGTATTTAACTCTTGTATACATGTAACTCTCATGTAAATCAAATTGTTGAATCCTTTGTAAGTTCATACATATGTATGTATACTTTTTTGCTGGTTGAGTGGAAGAGAAGGCCTTACGGCCTTAACTCTGCCAGCTAAAATAAATAATTATAATAATAATAATAATTATTATTATTATTATTATTATTATTATTATTACTGTTATTATAAATACAGAAGTTTGCGCCCAGTCTACCAAATGGGATCATTCACAATGATTCACATAAGCATTGACATAAACATTACCGTAAGACGTTAACATGAAAGTTTGCAAACTCCAAACTTTCATGCTTATGCTTCTGTGATTTGCAAACAGAACACAATCGTTGAGCGCTGAAGTATACGACAGAATATGAGGAAATGGCGTCGTTGTTATGTTTCCATGGTTACCAAGTATGTTTGCTGTTATGTTTATGTTCCTATCGTGAATGATGGTATGACTTCTTGATTTTACCGTAACGTTTATATTCTTATGTTAACGTTTACGTTATGTTTAATTTTCATTGTGAATGAGCCATTAGCGTTCTTTGTCTTTAACTTATCGGTGGTGTAGAAAGTTACAACTGGAGATATCGTTGGCTGTCTGTAATGTTTCTTTTAACGCTCATTTTCCGTAGGCTTGGTTTTAGAGCTTTTTCGCAGCTTCTATTCCATCTAGAAAGCTGACATTTTCAGCAAATATTTCTTTTAATATTTTCTTTGTACTAAAACTATGGTTTTGAAGTTGAAGAGGTGGATTCCAATGTGTCCTGTCTTATTTTTTGTTTTTAACTTCTTCTATACACGTTTCAGTGTAACCTTTTCAAACACATATATAACTGTGTAAGTTTATTTCCCAGGCTCTCCCAAGCTTTGACTTAGATCCGTTAGAAAAAAACATAGCCTATGCAGAGACTAGGAGTAGCAAATTCTTTTTCTCAATTTTTGTCATTTTTCTCATAACTTGTTATTTTGACACGTCTTCAATTTGTTAAATTTTGGAGTTGTTGCGGATGGTAATGTATTCAAAATCGTTGAAAAAGATGCGAATGTGAAAAATCATTTCTCCGTAAGAAAACTAAAGAAATATTACTGTTTAGGTATAAATCAAAGTTATGTGCTCATAAGCTATAAAATGTTCAGCTGTCTAGCTGTCTACAGTTTTTGAGAAAAAGTTCCTTCTGCTACTAAGATTCATTTCAAATCATCCGTCCTCAAGTGAGGTCGACCACTTGGATTCGGAATTAACAAACATAAAAGATAAAGGGAAATGAACGAGCAAAATAAAGATTCGATTTGTACATTAAAACAAAAATTTACGTGTTAACATATAGATGATAGTGTAGAATTTGAAGAGAGGCCTTCAGAATTTCCATTACAATCTTCTGAACCTCGTAAAAGGGAATTTGAAAGGATTTAAGGATATTACATGTAAATTTTGGTAAACAACCCCTCGCTCCAAATAGTAAGCCTGTAACATCCCCTTGTAAAGCGAAATGCCATATTTTTCACTGAGGTATGGAAGACAAGGTACATATTTAGCTCGCTTGTCATCATTTATCTGCAGTGCTTGATTCGTGTCTCGTTCAAAGCAAATCGTAGGGTCTAAGACCATCGCGTTCTGGGTTCTTCTATTGATGGCAATTATATCGACTCTTCTATGAGAATCATCTTCAGACACGCAATGAATCTCCTCATGTACTTCCCATCCTCTGTTTCATAGCAGGTTGGCCATTGCTGTGCAGGCACGATGGTGTCTGTTGTTACGCAGTAGCTCTCCCTTCTTACAGAACCCCAGTACGTGACCAGGTATTTCAGTCCCGCTGCAGATATAATTTAACATTGTCAAAATTGGCAATTTCGTGTTCATTTAAAAGCCCTACATTTCCAACCATAAGGAAGGAGTGATTTAAGAAGACCCTACCTCAGATGGAAGAACCAATTTGTGTGGTCGTTGAACGGGCAAGTCACCCGATACTGCAAGAGGAACGAAGAAGTTTTAATAAGGAGAACCATACCAGTACATTAGGACGTATTTAGTCAACTTACTTACTTACTTACAAATGGCTTTTAAGGAATCCGAAGGTTCATTGCCGCCCTCACATAAGCCCGCCATCGGTCCCTATCCTGTGCAAGATTAATCCAGTCTCTATCACCACACCCCACCTCCCTCAAATCCATTTTAATATTATCCTCCCATCTACGTCTCGGCCTCCCTAAAGGTCTTTTTCCCTCCGGTCTCCCAACTAACACTCTATATGCATTTCTGGATTCGCCCATACGTGCTACATGCCCTGCCCATCTCAAACGTCTGGATTTTAAGTTCCTAATTATGTTAGGTGAAGAATACTATGCGTGCAGTTCTGTGTTGTGTAACTTTCTCCATTCTCCTGTAACTTCATCCCGCTTAGCCCCAAATATTTTCCTAAGCACCTTATTCTCAAACACCCTTAACCTATGTTCCTCTCTCAGAGTGAGAGTCCAAGTTTCACAGTCAACTGTCAGTTTTTTTTTTTGTAGAGTCTCTCTTATTTTCTTGCATTTTTTATTCAAGATTCTGTTACCAAAAAGAAGAACACGTTATTGCTTGAAAGTACAGAATTATGTCCTCCTTCAGATGAAAAACGTGAAAATAATTTCATATTAGGGGAAAGTCGGGTAGTATCGGACATCGGGTAGTATCGGACAGTGCGTTTCTTTCATATACCACCATATGGTAGTACCTGAATGACATGGTTACGTTTCTCTATGCGACATCACAGAAACGTAATGATGTCAATCATGTACTATCATCGTGTGGTAGATGAAAGAAACTCACTGTCCGATATTACCCGATGTCCGATACTACCCGACTCTCCCCTAATAGGAGATCCAGTTTCATCCGCCTTCAAGCAAGCTGATGTTTCAGGACGGAAGACGTCGAAGTTCTGTCCTTCCAAACTCAATGAAGAATCGCTTAAATACCCGTATAACTAGTATGATGCTGATTGTCTGCTTTTGGAATTCTTTTACATCACAAGAGAAACTTCGCTTTCGTATCTATTTTAACATGAAAAGAATTTCCGCTCTCTTTTACTTTTTATTTCGAAATTCTTCTCTAAGAAGTGATTAGCTTTGAGCACAGAAAAGGCTTTTAGAGAACAAAATCTTCAGAAATGTGATGCACGGACTGCTACTCTGCTCTTTATGGCTCCCACACATCACTCTCTACACGAGGGGAAATGTGGCATTGAGCTATCACAAACTTGTGTAATGAACCCCTTCCCTTCCACAACCTGTTCTTCAGTTATTAGTCGCTAGTGGTAACAGCTGCACCTACAGTCTGTACCGGAGAAATTAGCTGCGCCAGATTCCAAAACGTGACCTTTCCTATTTGTGCTAGAAAAATGTGAACAATAACCATTATATTTTTACTTTATTTTTCCTTCGCAATATTCTTACTTTCCTTTTATGCTCTTTGGCTTAACTTCCCTTCCATGCAGTTTCTTTCAAGACCAGTACCGTACATTTTGTGACAAGTACAACATTAGGACGCAACAAGAAACCATTAAGAAAATATTAAAGTTTTTCGTGGTGTTTCTAATGAAAAATTTGTGTGTCATCGTAATGTTTCATGAAGATTAATTTCTATCGAAAAGATATTTCATACTTAATTAAAAGAAGTTTCTTCACAAAATTGAATAATAAAAATTGAAACAAATAACACACGAAGCACAATAGACTACTTTATTTGTATTATAACCGCCTTTACAGACAAAAAAACAATGTACACACTGTAAATATTTAGTCGTTTAATTTAACGAAGTCCCGCGCCGTGACGTCGTGGTCTAAGGCATCCTGCCTAGGACTCACGTTACGGAATTTACGTTGGTTCGAGTACTCAGGGGGGAAGAAAATTTATCATGATTTTTTCGGCCAGTGTATGGGACCGGTGCCCACCCAGCATCGTGATGCACTTGGGGAGCTACGATAGGTAGCAAAATCCGGTTGCGAAAGCCAGCTATAACGGTTGGAGGGATCATCGTGCTAACCACACGATACCTCCATTCTGATTGGATGACCGTCCACCTCTGCTTCGGCATGTGGACGTGAAGCCAGCAGCCGGCTGGTCGGTCTAGGCCCTTCACGGGCTGTAGCGCCACGGATTATTATTATTATTATTATTATTATTATTATTATAGTTATTATTATTATTAACAAATTTATTAAAACGGTAGAAAGAGCACAAGTATCAGTAATAATGTAACATGCTGAAAATAGCTGTAAATACTCGTACTATAAATTTACTTGGTTAGCGATCCCTGAACAGTGTTTGTAAACCCTATTTCTTCTCGTCTGAACGCAATGGTACTTTTATTAACATGTGAAACCTTACAAGTGTTTTCAGTCAATAGCTCCATGTATCTTACAACTTCTAAATTATTTTGTCTAGTGAAATTTATTAATGACACACATTTATATGTCAATATTTTTTTATTATTATCTATATATACTCAAATTTTGTTTTTTATTGTCTATAAGGCTTCTCGGACATTAGTTGTTCATAAACCTTTTTTTTTCCTAAACTTTTTCCTATTACATAAAATTCCTAATATATTTTTCCTGAAGGTTTTACTTCCCAGATATGTTCGCAACACGGATGGTATTATAATATATGTGGACTCATTTACTGAATAATGCACCACACATAAAAGCTTTTTCATACGAATATTATGTGCTGCTGTCCGGAAACGCTGCAATATCCCGCCATCATTTCTATATTTATAGTGCTCGTACTCCAGAGACGCCATGCGTAAACCCTTTTGCAAATTTAACCACAGCCTTTTAGGGTTGCTGTGAGTGTTCGGCCTAGTTGGAACTCTGTTGTGGTTCTTTCAGGGTCTGCTTTCTCTTCCTGCAGTTCTCCTAAAATTCTATACAAACTCAAATGATGCTTTCTCACATCTATTTAAAATCTGCATATTATGTCATCCCTCATTGCAGTTGTTGGTTGCGCCCATTTTGAAGTGTTGCGTCATAATTATTCCAAATTTCGATTGGATAGCGAGAAGGAACCGCCATCCTATGAACCCTTGTTCTCTAAGCTGACATACAGTTTTATTTTATTCATTCATTCATTCATTCATTCATTCATTCATTCATTCATTCACCTACCTACCTATTTATTTACTTACTCATTATTTATTTATTTATTTATTTATTTATTTATTTATTTATTTATGTCTATAACAGGGCAAAGCCCCAATTACAATAGACAGTACAGATTTGCTTAAAAAACATAGAATTGCATATAACATGAAAAAAGAGATGAAACAGATACAAATGCAAGATACAAGTCTAATTACAAATTAAAAATTGAAAATGAAAAAAAAAAACAAATGGATACTACCTAAATAAAATACACAGATATAGATATAAATGAAAAATACCAAATAAAAATAAATTAAAGAGTTAAGTATAGATATCATAGCCAAAAATCTAAAATGTAGCTATAATTGGCAAATTACAGAGTAAATATAACACTATGTTAATAAATTCAGTATACAGTATTATATAGTAGGACTAATAGGCTTAATTAATTTATTATTATTATTATTATTATTATTATTATTAATTTACAAACTGTCCCCCATTAATAATAGCTCTTACAGATTCAGTATATCCTCAAAAAAAAAAAAAAAATATATATATACATATTATATACACATAGATAATGAAATTAAAAAAAAAACAAAGAAAAGAGTACGAAAATGTACAAGCGTTATTAATGTGACGCCATATGATTAATCAGTATTTGACAGCATTTTTTAACACTGATATCACAATGTCATCCCTCAGAGATGTTGACAGAGCAAATTGCCGTCGAAGTTCTTCCAAAAAAGCTGGTATAGTCCCTCGAGCATCTATGAGCAATTAAGGAATATTTCAGCTTGAAATAGTTGACTGTAGGTTCATAGATCGACTTCTTCTCATGGTGGACAAGTTGTAAATACATTCTTTCATTAATAATTTTGTTTTTCCTTTACTAGTAGCCATGGTGACGGACTCAGCATCCGTCTTACTAATAATATAACTAATCACGAAATATTAGGGCTCATTCACAATGAAAATTAAGCGTAGACGTGTCGAACCAGGTACACGTGTTATTTAATGAAGGGCATTCACAGTATTCCATTAAGCATAAAATTACACAAAATATTAAACGGTAACTTATTACCGGGTAAACTCCAAGCTTTTACGCATTATTTTTAGTGTAAATAATTATTCAAAGGATGACGTCCAATCATAGAAGATCCTACATTTAAACATCTGAGAAAAGCTGATAATTTTGTTTCAATAGCATAGAGATGTCTTTATGACAAAAGAAATATAATTCATCATCCTGAGTCTTGAGGCTTTTGTGGTTTTTCTTTTAAAGTTCAATACAAGTCTACACTTCACAAAAAAGTAACTGACATGAGGAAAATCACTGTAAAAATTCTGCAGGTTACAGTTAGGGCACAAATGAAGATATATTATACTATATTTCGGGTCTATGCACATACATCTTATGTTAAAATCATGTATGAAGTGTAGTGTATTGTACATTATTATGTATGCTCTTAAGACTCAGGAGGCTATACATCTATAAATGAGAAGAAATGTCTGGAAAACAATTTAAATAAAATCAAGTGAACGTAGTAAAAATGATTATATTGATTATGTTTTATTCAAATGGATACAGTATCAATCTAATCTAAATTTCATGACAGAGTTCTCGTTCATAGTAATTTCTCTAGTCTTTTGTTCTCTTTTTAAGTTGTTTATCATTTACATTAAGTTTTTATTATCAATGGCAACAATCATCTTTAATTTAGCCATTTAATTTAACAAAATGCCCTTTACAGTCTAACGCATTACAGAATTTTCATTTTTACCTACCAAATTATTCATTAATAGAAAATACAAACAATAATTACTTAAAACATGTTTGGAAATTTGCTTCAGTAGAATTGAGGAAAAATTGCTTCTTGGAAAATATACAGGGTGTTTCAGAGATGATGTTACAAACTTTCAAGGATTGATGGGGAAGGGCACATGTATCAATTTGAGATAAGGAGCCCTGGTCCGGAAATGACCGAGTCGAAAGTTAAAAGCAAAAATTTGTGTGGAAAAGAAATAATGTTATTCCTCTGTACACCTTATTTATGTGTATTTACCTGTACATCTTACACATACTGTATTCATCTGACGTTGTTTAAGTTGTCTACTTACAGTATTCCATTCAGTGCGCTGTCTGAGGGGTGGGGACAGGAAACTACACTAAAGCAATGCAGATAGCGTAACGTGTAACGGACATGGTCGGTCCTGATATGCACGTCTGTAGACAGCAGTGTAGGCCTATGTGTACAAGTTGCAGTGTCCAGTCGATCAGTCCTAGTGAAAGGAGAGCGGAATAAGCAGACCTGATTTTCGAATACGGATGAGCCAATGGGAACAGTAGACAAGCTCAGAGATTGTATCGGGCCAGTACCAACGTAGGAGACATCCAGCCCATACCATCTTTCCACGACAGTTCCAAAGGTTAAGGGAAGGAGGGCACGTGGTGCCAAATTACAATTCCATTTCCACACAACTATTCTTGTTTATAACTTTCGACTCAGTCATTTCCGGACCATGGTTCATTATCTCAAATTGATACATGTGCCCTTCGCCACCATCCCTGAAAGTTTGTAACACCACCTCGGAAACACCCTGTATACAGGGTAATTCAGACTACCCGTAACAGTCATTTATTTCAGAAACTAGTGCATGAAAATTTTCGAGACAAAAATATTTATAACTAAACCACATGTGAACTTTCACTAGAACTTGATTTCATCAATCAGTTCTAACAGGAAGTAGGTCAGTGGCGTATCACTTTAAAATTTCAAATGAGAGTCGGGTCAAACAGAGTTCCATTTGATAGAGATCTTCAAAACAAACAACTTTCATAGGAAACGTCTTTATTAATTCCTACTCTGCCAGTCACTTGACCACGCCGAAGTATTAGGAGTCACTGACAGTGTTAGGAGAAGAGTACAGGTGTGTGCTGCTCAGAACGGCGGATAGTTTGAACATTTATAAAAAATTAATGGAATTGTCCAGCCTTTCAGTAACATGTCAACATTAATTGTCTTGTTTACATTTTCGTCTTGTTACATTTCTCAATATTGATGGCATTGTCTTTTTGTACGTTTTCTCATTGACAGGGTAGGAATTGATAAAAACGTTTCCTATGAAAGTTGTTTGTTTTGAAGAGCTCTATCAAATGGTATCTTATTTGACCCGACTCCCATTTGAAATTTTGAAGTGATACGCCACTGACCCTACTTCCTGTTAAGGTTGATTGATAAAATCAAGCTCAAGTGAAAGTTCACATGTAGTTTAGTCATAAATATTTTTGTCTCGAAAATTTTCATGCACTAGTTTCCGAAATAAATTACTGTTACGGATGGTCTGAATCACCCTGTATAGCGAATAGAAGTTTAGGGGGAAATAATTAGGAATAATATTTTGGGGAAAATATATCTTAGAAAACATATCCATTAGGAACTAAAGTATAAGAAAAACATACAGGAAAATCGTATCGACTTCGAGATCATCTGGCATTGGTGGAATTTGTAATAGTGACATGTTATCTAGTGTGATAGATCCGAGGATTCGCGATGGAACTACCCGACATTCGCCTTACCAGTACGGACAAGTCTCCCCTAACCGGAAAAAAGGTCTGCCTTAATCACTACGATCCTTTGAACATTTCGCGTATTATGCCAACATTTCCCTGTTGAAATATGGCGCGTTACACAAACATCGGTGCAGTGTTTTGAAATTCGCGAGGCATGCATATTAAAACAAGGAGCAGGTTGACGGATTCCAATAAAATAACTTACGAACTTTTTAGTTCCCATTTTTTTATGTCAGTCAGATATTAGAGCATAATTATTAATTGTGATATAACCGTTCCCTTCCAGCTAGAGGCCTGACAAGCGGAAAATTGAATTCGCAGACATCACATTCTAATTCCAGAGTTGGCATGTTCTCATGAGACAGGTTCAACACAGAACATACACAGGCTATAGACAAAAATAATCTCTACATTTGTGACACGTAATGTACAGTATTTCAGTATTTCACAAATAACAGCATATGTTTACAAAGCTATATCATAATTCAGTACAGCAACGGAACATTACCGTAGTAATGTGGACAACAGGGCAGTGCGGAGGTATAGTCTTAGACACAAAAAATGACTGATATCCTGCAGTGTGAATTTGTCTAAGTCCACTTCAGGTAGCGCCTGGTTGACACGTTTATTTTGCAACTAATTTCACCCTTCAATATAAAGGCTATTTATTACAGACTAGTTATAACACGTGACCGATAAACAGACAGAAAAAGCAACAAACAAACAAAACAAAGGAACAACAGAGCGGAGTCATGATAAGAAATTCCTTCACGTGTAAATCTAAGCTATTAGGAAATTAATCTAAGTGTTCGGAAGTGAACTTAGTGTATGGCAGTCACAAGGTCAGTTTCGTCTAGAATACTACTTACTTAGTGGCTTTTAAGGAACCCGGAGGTTCATTGCCGCCCTCACATAAGCCCGTCATTGGTCCCTATCCTGAGCAAGATTAATCCAGTCTCTATCATCAAATCCCACCTCCCTCAAATCCAATTTAATATTATCTTCCCATCTACGTCTCGGCCTCCCTAAAGGTCTTTTCCCCTCCGGCCTCCCAACTAACGCTCTATATGCATTTCTGGATTCGCCCATACGTACTACATGCCCTGCCCATCTTAAACGTCTGGATTTAATGTTCCTAATTATGTCAGGTGAAGAATACAATGCGTGCAGTTCTGTGTTGTGTAACTTTCTCCATTCTCCTGCAACTTAATCCCTCTTAGCCCCAAATATTTTCCTAAGCACTTTATTCTCAAACACTCATAACCTGTGTTCCTCTCTCAAAGTGAGAGTACAAGTTTCACAACCATAAAGAACAACCGGTAATATAACTATTTTTAAAATTCTAACTTCTACATTTTTTGACAGCAGACTGGATGATAAAAGCTTCTCAACCGAATAATAACAGGTATTTCCCATATTTATTCTGTGTTTAATTTCCTCCCGAGTATCATTTATATTTGTTACTGTTGCTCCCAGGTATTTGCATTTTTCCACCTCTTCAATATTCAATATATTCACAGCTACCCTCAATATCTGGAGGCCGTGCTTGGATTCTCAATTTGAGAGAAGTACATAGGTTAAGGGTGTTTGAGAATAAGGTGCTTAGGAAAATATTTGGGGCTAAGAGGGATGAAGTTACAGGAGAATGGAGAAAATTACACAACACAGAACTGCACGCATTGTATTCTTCACCTGACATAATTAGGAACATTAAATCCAGACACTTGAGATGAGCAGGGGATGTAGAACGTATGGGCGAATCCAGAAATGCATATAGAGTGTTAGTTGGGAGGCCGGAGGGAAAAATACCTTTGGGAAGCCCGAGACGTAGATGGGACGATAATATTAAAATGGATTTGAGTGAGGTGGGATATGATGATAGAGACTGGATTGATCTTGCTCAGGATAGCGACCGATGACGGGCTTATGTGAGGGAGGCAATGAACCTCAGGGTACTTTAAAAGCCTGTAAGTAAGTAAGTAAGTAAGTAAGTAAGTAAGTGAGATGTGTAAATTAGTCCAGAATTTCCCAGACTGTTATTTGAACGAAACTCTTTGTACTCTGATACAGGAGCTAGATACAGCATGCTGTTCTAACCACAAATAGTATGAAATGGGGTAGGAACGGATCGCTATTTCTAGTGAAGGATTACCTGTTAATACAGTTACTTGTTAATGCTGTTTATATTTAAAATACAGAGTTATTACAAAACAGATAAGGCACTTTCAATGTTTTTAATTGGGTTATTTTACGACGTTTATCAAGTGCTATGATTATCTAGCGTCTGAGTGAGATAAAGATGATAATGCCAGCGAAATGAGTCCAAGGTCCAGCGCCGAAAGCTAACCAGCATATTTGTTCTTAATAGTTTGAGGGTAAACTCCAGGAAAACTTCAACTAGGTGGCTTGTCCCAACCACGTTTCGAACCCGGGCCAGCTCGTTTCATGGTGAATCAGGCTAACAGTTTCTCCACAGCGTTGCCCTGGGCCTTATTTTATGAAAGGTAATCTAATGCCAGAACCGTTCTTCCTATCTTTTAGGGCCCATGCGTTTAAGGAACAGAATGTTCATGCGATACCAGCATGATGGTTGACCAGCACATAATACCTTAAGAACTTGACGTGTTCTGGACCGAAAATATCCTAGTAGGTGGATTGGACGTTGTGAACCAGTCAGTTGGCCAGCTCGTTGTCCTGACTATAATATACCACTTAGATTTCTTTCTTTCGGGAGAGGCCAAGAACGCTGTCTATCAAAATATAAAATATTCCAACATCAACAGAAGATATGCAACAACATATTTTTTTATGTTTGTACAACCACCACTTTGAACAGGACATGGAAATGTAATGTTTTAGTAGGAATAGCAAAGTGCTACAAAGTGCAATTTTACTTCGAACTAGTTCACACTTGTGGAGCAACGGTTAGGGCGTCTGGCCGCGAAACTAGGTGGCTCGGGCTCGAATCCCGGTCGGGACAAGTTACCTGGTTGAGGTTTTTTCCGAGGTTTTCTCTCAACCCAATACGAGGCATTATCACCTTCATTTCATTCAGACTCTAAATAACCTGAGATGTTGATACAGTATCGTAAAATAACCCAATAAAATACTTCGGACTTACAATAAATACATATATTATGATTTCCATATTATTTTGCAACCCTCAAGGTCATCTTTATTTAAATGATTCATTGTGATACATTTCTGAACAGGCCTTGTAGAGGTAGAATGAGTCATTGAATAAAATGTACAGGGTGTCGTTTAAAGAAATGAAGTCATTACTAGCACCTCCTTACTGAACAACTTTACATAGAAAGATAAACCCGTAGTATTAATTGCTCAATGAAGTTAAACAACTGTTGTTTGAAACAGTTTTTCATTTGACGGCTAATGAAAAATTTATTTTTGATGAGCGAGATAAATGGAACACTTTATATAATATAAATTTAAGGAAATGATCCTCAAATAGAGACGGCTTTAGTGACATTATAAAGAATTGAATTGTACCTAAGTGTAGTCAAGGATGTGCGAGCCATATTTGTTTTGATGCAAGGCACAATATTGCATGTGGATATAGCTGCAGAGAGGAGCACCAATATATCCATAAACTCGCAGAATGTGCCTTCGTTTAGCCCGGAAAGTTTTAATTGATTAATTAATGCGAGGCTTATCGCTTCTCAAGTTTTAACAGGCGGATCTAAGTCACCTGGAGAACACATCACAACACACGGGAATGCGAGCTGACACTGCCAATAAAAAGGCCGCCTGCTGCAACAGCTTGCCGTGGAGGAATGTGTGCTAACGTGAACAGCTCCTCACATTTGACATTACTTCTCAGTGTGATTCACTCCAGCCGAGAGTTTCTCATGACACGGGTTATGAATGAATGAATGAATGAATGAATGAATGAATGGATGGATGGATGAATGAATACATAAATAAATAAATAAATAAATAAATAAATAAATAAATAAATAACTAAATAAGTAAATTAATAAATAAATAACTAAATAAATATATAAATAACTAAATAAATAAATAACTAAATAAATAACTAAGTAAATAAATAAATTAATAACTAAATAAATAACTAAATAAGTAAATAAATAAATAAATACATAAATAAATAACTAAATAAATAAATAATTAACTACATAAATTAATTAATTACTAACTAAATAAATAACTAAATAAGTAAATAAATACATTAATAAATAAATAACTAATTAAATAAATAAATAAGTAAATAAATAAATAAGTAAATAAATATATAAATAACTAAATAAATAAATAACTAACTAAATAAATTAATTAATAACTAAATAAATTAATTAATAACTAAATAAATAAGTAAATAAATAAGTAAATAAATTAATAAATTAATAACTAAATAAATAACTAAATAAGTAAATAACTAACTAAATAAATTAATTAATAATTACTAACTAAATAAATAACTAAATAAGTAAATAAATACATTAATAAATAAATAACTAATTAAATAAATAAGTAAATAAATAAATAACTAAATAAATATATAAATAACTAAATAAATAAATAACAAACTAAATAAATTAATTAATAACTAAATAAATAAGTAAATAAATTAATAAATTAATAACTAAATAAATAACTAAATAAGTAAATAACTAACTAAATAAATTAATTAATAATTACTAACTAAATAAATAACTAAATAAGTAAATAAATACATTAATAAATAAATAACTAATTAAATAAATAAATAAGTAAATAAATAAATAACTAAATAAATACATAAATAACTATATAAATAAATAACAAACTAAATAAATTAATTAATACCTAAATAAATAAGTAAATAAGTAAATAAATAAATAACTATATAAATAAATAAGTAAAGTAATTATTTAATTAATAACTAAATAAATATATATATAAATAACTAAATAAGTAAATAACTAAATAAATAAATAAAATAATTTATACATATAAATTTTAAATTTAGGACAAATATTTGATACATACACAGAATGTTTCAAGTTTAAGTCTAAGAATTGCTGCGCACTATTAAGTATGTATTATAAGTTTTATTGTCACATTTACTAATTTATTTGCACTAAATCAATAATTTATTAGCTTTAATGCTACAATATAAGTTTATCAGAAGCGTGTATAAGTGATGATATTGTTTGCTTGAGGTAATAACTAGGACCCAGATTTTGTGTTACTACATAACATTCTCTTCGTACACAGGGTGTTAAAAAAGAGAATGAATAATTTGAAAGGTGATAGTATTCATCAAAACAAGACAAAAATGTCTAATAAACACGGCTCCTAAAATTAACATCTTTCGAGGAGACAGGCCTATAATAATAATAATAATAATAATAATAATAATAATAATAATAATAATAATAATAATAATAATTTCTCACAAAGAAAGAGGTACAGTAGTGGCAAAAAAACCGGACCGACCCTTGTAGCTGATTTCAGAGACTTGTTCACTTCAGAGCACGATGGACTGGTAACTAAGACTTTCGTGGTTCGAATCCTGCCTAGGAAGGAAACTTTTTTTGTTTCTTATTCAAATTTATTCCCAATACTTTTCGATTGCAGCGATATTGTACTATTTAATTAAATTATTATTCCCAGAACATGAATTTTACCAGCAATCGAAATGTATTGGGAATAAATTTGAATAAGGAACAAAAAAAAGTTTCCTTCCCAGGCAGGTATCGAACCACGAAAGTCTTAGTTACCAGTATATCGTGCTCGGGAGTGAAGAAGGCTCTGAAATCAGCTACAAGGGTCGGTCCGGTTTTTTTTTTTGCCAGTACTGTACATAAGCCTGACATAACAGATCAGTATTCAGATCCATATTTTAATACATACAAGAATTGAATTTAACTAATTAACATGAAAATTGTAATAATTTGGAAATTAGTGTCACTGACTATAAAAACTGCAATACAATTATTTTGATACAATAATGTCATTAATATTTAGAATACAAATGAGTATTTAGTATAAGTATAGAGTCCTTAAGAATTTGTAAAGAAATACTTTCTATATCATGCTGCAGTATACGTAGAGATTTCAAACTATTAATATAATTAAAACAACTTCCCCGAGCTCCGAAGAGAAGATTCTTTACCTCTCTTGCATCAACATCACAGAAGAATGTGATTTCCATTCGTTGTAACGCATCCTTCTGCCCACGTCTTAGGAAATTATATCTTACTAGCCATAAATATAAAGTAATTACACAATTAAAATAGGACATTTGATCCAGGGAACATTCGTGTTTGATAGAAGGATAAATCGTTTATTATTTTACTTAATTTAAATTGTATTAAACAAATTAAAATGCGATCATTTTGATCCAGAGACCACTCATTTGGTCATAAAAATTATTTTAGGAAATACAGGAAACGAATGTACAGAATAGCCTATCAAGTTTTCTGTGCATAAGAATCTATTTTAATCTTACCTGTCCTCAATTCACTCAGAAGTTACTGTAATAACATTATAGCATTATGTCCATCTAGAGAAAGTACATTTTCCAATGGTAAATTAATAATTAATTATACAAATCAGTTAATTTAGCTTCCTATGTCACTTCATACAAACACAGAAACATTCTCTGTAGGCTAATTTCATAGCTTTCGATTGTTGTTGACCAAGGCCCCTTATAGATGAAGTCATTTGTTTTTTATTTCATTACACGGCCTCTGATGGCGTTGTTATAGTAATTTTGAAACTCATTTATCTCATTAAATATCAGTCCTATCAAAATTTTGCATGGAATAAAACTTATCGGAAATTATTGTTAAAGAAACTTTTGTTATGTAATATTTTTCGTGAAAATTAATAATAAGGGAGATACTTCGATTTATTTAATTCAAGCCCCCTTATAACCTCCCTTTTAAATAAAATATTCTGAATGCCATATAGCCTAAATTCTAAGTTACAACGAACTTAATTTACATTCCAATTTTTCAAATAAATCGGTTCAGCCATTATCGCGTGAAAAGGTAACAAACATCCAGACAGACAGACAGACAGACATACAAACAAAAATTTCAAAAAAGCGATTTTCGGTTTCAGGACGATTAATATATGTTAGGACCAATTATTTTTGGAAATTCGAAAATTACCAAAAAAATTTCGGCTACAGATTTATTATTAGTATAGATTACCCTTTTGTTTTACTGCATTTCCGATATGATACTGTACACCCAATAACAAACCAGCAATGAACTCACAATGTAAGATATGCAGTACTTACAATACCAATTTCAAAGCCCTTATTTCGTACGTCTTGGGTTTCTGCCATCATGGAGAATTGCTCCGAATCAACAGACATAATACGGTTCGTTCTCTCATCGCATCTTCAATCCGTCAGAATGCTGTCTATGAAGTTTATGAGGAGGTTGGTTGCGTCTCATCATAATTGATCGGCAGAAGGATAAGGGTGTCATTTTTGATCCCACAATCCGTTTCGAGATTCACGAGCAACAGCCACAAGAGGTGTGTCGTGAAAAACAAGTCATATATGAGCCTTGTTGTCAGCATCTCGGAGCACAATACCACATCACACATTGGACAGTTTTTGGGCTCGTGTTCGGTGCCCGTGGCACGATCCCACGAGAAACTTTAAATCAACTTAAACAATTTAAAATTTCTGATGCAACGATTGATGCCATAGGATCTCATGTGTTAAAATCATCCTTAGCTATAATTAGTAATCATTTGTACCCAACAAACTTTTATTGTAAATGATTTCCTATGTTTTCATATCATTTATCTTAATGTTTTCTTTTCCCTTTCAAATTGTCACACAATTGGTTTTCATGATTATTCTTTATGAATTGATTAGTAGGCCGATCTATTCGAACCCTTATATAGGGCGGCTTTTTTGTTGTTGTTAGGACCTGTGCCTGTGTGACTTTGTTTTCATGAATGCTACCACCTCTCAGAATAATAATGCCTTTGTTTAATGGAAATCACACAGAGCACCTCCCATGATGATGAAGAACAAGTATTCTTATCTCGGAAGATATTAATTTATGTACCCACGCGTACAAGGGTCTGGCTTAGAGCATCGCTCTCTCCACGCTGATACTGCAAGTCAGCGCACGTTACAGTACATGCGCTCGCGTTGGTTTCTAGTTGCTGACTGATGATATACGTAACTGGTGATTAATTGATTCATTGATTGATTTATTCATTGTTCACTTGTTCCACTGAATCATTTCGAAGTCGCACGTTTATTTTCTTTATTTTTTTCTCCCGATAACTATTCTCTTAGTCTTGTTTGCATTTATCTTCATCCCATACTGCTCACAGCTGCCATTTAGCTCCTGTAGCATATCCCTTAGTATCGTCTCCTCTTCTGCTAACAACGCCAAATCATCAACAAATCTTAAGCATATATATTATTTTAATGTACCGAAGTACATATGATATTTCCATGCAGATATTCTGCGTCATCATACGACGAAAGAGTAATGGAACGGACAAAAATTCTCTCCGGCGCCGGGATTTGAACCCGGGTTTTCAGCTCTACGTGCTGATGCTTTATCCACTAAGCCACACCGGATACCCACCCCGGCGTCGGACAGAATCGTCTCAGATTAAGTTCCAACTCTTGGGTTCCCTCTAGTGGCCGCCCTCTGCACTACGTCATAGAGGTCTATGAACGTAGGACCGAAGTCCACACATGTGCTGAGGTGCACTCGTTATGAGTGACTAGTTGGTCGGGATCCGACGGAATAAGCGCCGTCTTAAATCACGAAGTGATTTTTACGCATATCATATATATTATTACCGAAGTACATATGATATTTCCATGCAGATATTCTGCTTCATCATACGAGTGCACCTCAGCACATGTGTGGACTTCAGTCCTACGTTCATAGACCTCTTATGACATAGTGCAGAGGGCGGCCACTAGAGGGAACCCAAGAGTTGGAACTTAATCTGAGACGAATCTGTCCGACGCTGGGGTGGGTATCCGGTGTGGCTTAGTGAATAAAGCACCTGTACGTAGAGCTGAAAACCCGGGTTCAAATCCCGGCGCCGGAGAGAATTTTTCTCCGTTCCATTACTCTTTCATCGTATATCTTAAGCACTTTATTTTTCTTCCTCCTACTATCACTTCTCCTACGTTCTGAAAACAGTTCTTCACTAAATCCTCCAAGTAGATATTGAACAGGAAGTGATAACGTATATCCTTGTCGTACTCCTCTCCCTATTTCACTTGCTTCTGACATTTCTTCTCCTATCCTGACTTTGACTCGTTTCATATAAAGATTACTGAATAGCCTCCTCTGTTTCTAATCTTCTTGAGGATCTCCATAACTTTATTTCAATACACTTCGTCAAATGCCTTTTCCTGATCCACAAATACTGTACTACATACCAGTAGAGGCCGGTGATCGAAATCCTCGGTGAGGCCAGGTAAGTGCCTCCGATAGGAAATGTTTATGATAATAATAATAATAATAATAATTATTATTATTATTATTATTATTATTATTATTATTATTATTAAATTTCACAATGGTCTGTTGAAAATGGAATGAAAATTAATCAATCCAAAACTTTTGTTATTTCCTTTTCACGGAAAACTATCTCCCTAAAATTTAACTATTCTCTCAGTAATGTCGTAATTACTAGGAAAGATTGTATTAGAGATCTTGGTGTCCTCCTTGATTCAAATTATATTTCCATGATCATGTGCAATATATTTATACCCATCCGTTAAGAATGCTTGGTCTAATTAGGTCTATAACTTATTCTTTTTCCACTCCTATGTGTTTATTAATTTTATACTATACGTTGGTTAGATCCAAGCTTGAATATGCATCTGTTGTATGGAATTCCATTACTTCCACTGACTCGGCTAAATTGGAGAATATTCAAAGAAAATTTATTTCCTTGTGTTCTTATAGATTTTTACCAAATTCCGATTATAACTATGAGATTAAATGCAATTATTTCAATTGCGGTAGTTTGTTCACCAGACGTCAGGATCTTGATTATTTATTTTTTTGTAAAGTCATTAAGGGTGATATTGATTGTGAATCTTTCATAAGCAATATCAGTCTTCGTATTCCTGCTAATGGTTTAAGATTTCATAAATTGTTTTATAATAAGAATCCTAAATCTCTCTCGCCGGTCTGCAGATGCATTAAATATGCTAATTTGCATGGATTCAACTTGGATCCATTTAATGTGTAGTATATCTTTGAGTTTTTAACTCACTGATCTAATTTTATAATTATTTGTCCATTTTATTTCTTGCATTTGGTTAATTGATTAATGTAGACTATTCCATTATTTCAATTATCTCATTGTACTAAATTAATAATTTTATAATTATTGTTTATCAATGATTGATGTAGACTATTATATTGTTTGTATTTCATCTCATTGCCATTTTCTATCATTCATTCTCATCATCATTTGTTGTTTTGTTCTGTTTTGTATCGTGCTAAACTGTAATTGGCCTTGTGCTGTTGTTTTTGCACGTTAATATTCTAAATAAATAAAATAAATAAATTATTATTATTATTATTATTATTATTAATGAAAAATAATAATTTCACTCACCAAATAAGCTGTTATGCTGTGAATTTCAGTGATTGTTTCAGTGTGATGAAGCAACCCATATTATATGCTGAAAATCCCTTTCTTTATTTAATTTTTATTTTTTTCCTTTGACAGCAACAAACAAGTTCAACAGAGAAGTTTATTTTGCACCACATTACCACTTAACCATTTATGTTTCCCATACCAGGATGCAATAGAAACTCGCGTTTTAAGATTATCTGTCAGAAAAATTGTCAGCGATGTCGTAGGTATCTCGGTAGGCTCTCTATTTAAAACTTCCTTTCTTTCAATATTGTTTCTTCTCGAAAAAGGACACTCTAACAATGAATTAACTACACCAGCATTATTTCTCGCATTTGTGTCTGTTTATATTTTTCCGAAATACATAACAACATTGGCCCAGATTCACTACTGTACTAAAAGTACAATAGTACAACACCCTCGCTTAAGTCATAAACTAAGACATAAGGGTAGAGAACAGAGTGGGTCTCTGCTTGCCAAAGAGCTGGAATGTTTGTTATTTATGGCCTATTTAGGAAGACAAGTCACCACTGCTATTCCCACACCACTCTACCCTTCAGGCCGGCCCATGGATGGGAGGAGTGAAACCTGACCTGGCCAGACGAATTGTGCCTCAGCTACATTGTTTTAAGCGCAAGCTAAAAG
This sequence comes from Periplaneta americana, assembly GCF_040183065.1. Lineage (NCBI taxonomy): Eukaryota > Metazoa > Arthropoda > Insecta > Blattodea > Blattidae > Periplaneta > Periplaneta americana. The sequence continues at coordinate 2,432,478 of NC_091120.1, read as the reverse complement.
CCCTCGAAAATACAGGAAATTTAGAAACCAGACCCGGGACGAGCGATCCTGGCCTCAGGAAGAAAGTTTACTGCAAAACAGGTATATATACATCACAAGCCAGACCCGGCACGAGCGCTCCTGGCCTCAGGAACAAATTTTACTGCAAAACAGGTCTATATACATCACAAGCCAGACCAGGCACGAGCGATCCTGGCCTCAGGAACAAATTTTACTGCAAAACCTATATACATCACAAGCCATACCCGGCACGAGCGATCCTGGCCTCAGGAGCAAATTTTACTCCAAACAGGTCTATATACATCACAAGCCAGACCCGGCACGAGCGATCCTGGCCTCAGGAACAAATTTTACTGCAAAACCTATATACATCACAAGCCAGACCCGGCACGAGCGATCCTGGCCTCAGGAACAAATTTTACTGCAAAACAGGTCTATATACATCACAAGCCAGACCCGGCACGAGCGCTCCTGGCCTCAGGAACAAATTTTACTGTAAAAGAGGTCTATATACATCACAAGCAAGACCCGGCACGAGCGATCCTGGCCTCAGGAACAAATTTTACTGCAAAACCTATATACATCACAAGCCAGACCCGGCACGAGCGATCCTGGCCTCAGGAACAAATTTTACTGCAAAACAGGTCTATATACATCACAAGCCAGACCCGGCACGAGCGCTCCTGGCCTCAGGAACAAATTTTACTGTAAAAGAGGTCTATATACATCACAAGCAAGACCCGGCACGAGCGATCCTGGCCTCAGGAGCAAATTTTACTCCAAACAGGTCTATATACATCACAAGCCAGACCCGGCACGAGCGATCCTGGCCTCAGGAACAAATTTTACTGCAAAACCTATATACATCACAAGCCAGACCCGGCACGAGCGATCCTGGCCTCAGGAACAAATTTTACTGCAAAACAGGTCTATATACATCACAAGCCAGACCCGGCACGAGCGCTCCTGGCCTCAGGAGCAAATTTTACTGTAAAAGAGGTCTATATACATCACAAGCAAGACCCGGCACGAGCGATCCTGGCCTCAGGAACAAATTTTACTGCAAAACAGGTCTATATACATCACAAGCCAGACCCGGCACGAGCGCTCCTGGCCTCAGGAACAAATTTTACTGCAAAACAGGTCTATATACATCACAAGCCAGACCCGGCACGAGCGCTCCTGGCCTCAGGAACAAATTTTACTGCAAAACAGGTCTATATACATCACAAGCCAGACCCGGCACGAGCGATCCTGGTCTCAGGAACAAATTTTACTGCAAAACCTATATACATCACAAGCCAGACCCGGCACGAGCGATCCTGGCCTCAGGAGAAGATTTTATTGCAAAACAGGTCTATATAGATCACAAAGTTTTAAAATGCTTGTACAGCGATACATGCTTCATTCAAACAACTAATAGATTATATAAAAACACAAAATTTGATTTCAGTTAAACCAAGTGACTGAGGCCCGGCCTCACTTGCCTCATTCAATCAGCCGCCACTGCCACATACAGTGCTTTATTCTTCTCTAGGTATATTTCGCTGATTGTTCGCAGCAGTCCTATTACAACTGTCGTGTCTCTATCCTTCCTGAAGTCAAATTGCTCTGCTTCCAACATACTGTCTACGACTGCTATGATTATGATTATGATTATGACGACGGTAGTGATGAAAAACTACTTGCCACTTATTTCTCTCAAGTCTCGAACGAACGTTATTTCGTCCGTCCTCCGAACACTCCGCCTCCACGTACGTGTTCCTGGGCAGAAGTTTCCATACCTTTGTGTCGCTCAGTAGAAGCTGATTAAACAGACTTCAGCGTGAGTTTGTTCACGTTCGTCATTATTGACGGATCTTGTGACAATAACAAACCCTACTGCGAGTTTTCCAATAGCGTCTAGTATTTCCTGTCTATTGCAGGATATTAAATGCATATGTGGAAGAGACACACGAGAAGCAAAACGAAGTGCAAACACTCATTAACAACACATTAGCTTCGTGTTACATTGGAGCCCTATTAATCAGGGATAACTGGCGCCAGGGAAATGCATTCTCACATGAAGGACCCAATTAAGTCGGGCCCGGTAATAAAGCAACGCAGCGAAATGGCAATTTGTGATGGAATAAATTAGGCTCAAAGCTATTTAATGGGGAGAAAGCGGCAAAGTTTAAATTCGATGAAGTTAAAAGAGAGCAATATGGAGTAAGGGTAGCTTTAGAGCATACATTTTATTACACTTCACTAAGGTAATTTATGTCCGAGAGTGGATCGTTCGGAACAGCAAGCAGGAGGGGGAGGGAGTAAAAGGATGAGATCAATTTAGCGGCGGAACAAAGAAACTAGACGCGGTTAGCAAAAGAAAGTGAGACTTGAGTTTACTTCAACAGTGTTCAGGCAGAGCGATGACTTTTTTTTAGGATGAAGATTAAATTAATCAACATTCTATGTATTTTAGCTTAACATTCTATGTATTTTAGCTTAACATTGTATGTATTTTAGCTTAACATTGTATGTATTTTAGCTTAACATTCTATGTATTTTAGCTTAACATTCTATGTATTTTAGCTTAACATTGTATGTATTTTAGCTTAACATTGTATGTATTTTAGCTTAACATTGTATGTATTTTAGCTTAACATTCTATGTATTTTAGCTTAACATTCTATGTATTTTAGCTTAACATTCTATGTATTTTAACTTAACATTGTATGTATTTTAGCTTAACATTGTATGTATTTTAGCTTAACATTCTATGTATTTTAGCTTAACATTGTATGTATTTTAGCTTAACATTCTATGTATTTTAGCTTAATTCTGCTACACATTTAATTTCAGTGTTTCATTAATAGTTCATAGTATTTTGTTGTTTAATTCGTAAATAACTCTTGTATACATGTAACTCTCATCTAAATGAAATTGTTGAATTCTTTGTAAGTTCATGGATATGTATGTACTCTTTTTGCTGGTTGAGTGGAAGAGAAAGCCTTACGGCCTTAACTCTGCCAGCTAAAATAAATCATTATTATTATTATTATTATTATTATTATTAAATTAATATTTCAATCATAACTTTCCACCGGGAACAATTATGTAAATAGACGTACAAGTGTAACTTATTTGAGAAGAATTTCATGTTATCAGGGTTGCCATACGTACGACTATTTTGACTAATTGTACGAGGTATGATCGCACTCTATGTCTTACGCAATTTTGTACGACTATTTTATTGAAGGGAAAAAATAATTGGAAATTTATAATGTAGGTTTATAATTAACATAAAATCCAGAAAAGAAGAGAATTTAATCTCCCTACATACATAATGTTCGTGGATTACGAAAAAGCCTTTGACAAGGTTTTAAGAAATAAATTATGGAATATACTGTCCAAAGAAGGATATCCAACACACCTAGTGAAAACAGTTAAAAGCTTATACGAGACAAGAATATCAGTAAGAATAGGAAACAAGACGAGTGATACAATAATTGTAAATCAGAGTGTTAAACAAGGCTGCCCTTTATCTCCAACATTATTCAATATATACATAGATAAAGCCACAGAAGAATGGCAGAATAAAATAACAACCGGCATAAATATAGGCACGACATTATTGAAGTCCATGCTTTTTGCTGACGATCAGATCTTGATGGCAGAATCGGAGGATGACTTACAGGTGGCAGCTTATCAACTACAATTAATAATGGAAAAATATAATCTTAAAATTTCTAATCATAAAACAAAAACAATGGCATTTGAAGGAGTTGATCACAGAAGATGTAAAATAGTTTTAAATCATGAAATCATAGAACAGGTATCCTCATTTAACTATTTAGGCTGCAATATATCATACGTAAAAGAACAAGACGTCAAAAATAAAATGAGTAAATTTCAACAGATATGTGGAACAACACGAAGGACCTTAAAAAATAAAACACAACGTTCAACACAACTAAAATTTTATACAATGTTAGCCGTCCCACTATTAACCTATGGTTCAGAAAATTGGTCCATAAACCGAGCAACTAAAAAGACAATTGAATCCAGCGAAATGAAATTCCTTCGAAGTGTTGCTGGTCTCACTCTTTTAGATCATCAAAAGAACAAAAATATACGAGAACAACTAAATATTTTTAATTTGACTGAGAAAATACAACAACAAAAACATAATTGGTACCAACATATAAGAAGAATGAATGACGACCGGTTACCTAAAGTAATACTGAACTATGAACCAAGAGGACACAGAAATGCTAGTAGACCAAGAACAAGATGGATAGACGACATAAACTTTGAAGACGGAACAGGCCAATAGGCCTAATCCCTGTGGTTGATGATGTTGATGATGATGATGATGATGATGATAAAATTGATGGTTAATTCGTCCCTTTTACACAAGTTTTCTTTATTTAGTATGTCTTGGATTAATGTGAAAAAAACATGCTTTTAAGAGGGAAAAATGCTTTGAAAATCGATCTGGTAACTATCGTTGCCATGCAAGTCGTAATTTCTCATCTCGAGCTCTAGGTTTCACGTAGACGGCGCAGTTATATCAAAGTAATACGAGTTTAATTTTATTAACTTCCTTGTTTGTTTCATAAAGGAAATCTTTTATCAATTAAATAGTACCGCGGTAGCATTAAGAAGTCCTAACGCGCCGACATTACAGAGGTGTCGGGTTTGAGTCGACTGTAGATGAATTAATTTGATATAATTTTCAACCGCCGCATTTATTGGCCTATCTGCCGACGCGCCGGCCAAAGATCAAATTTCTGTTGATTTTAAGGTATGTGTTAACGTTTTGGAAGAAAATATACATTTTTTAACCAACCTTTTTAAGATATTTATCAGACAACATATGAAAGTAGACTAACATAACCACATATTAGAAACTTCAATTTCACTTTTTGATACCTTAAAACAAAATTAATTAAAAATTATTCTATTTCTTCAAAATGCCATATATTTTCTAAAAATTACTCAATTTTGAAATTTCTTTCACTGAGTTTTTGCTGTTTATGCGTGCAATGCTCTGTACTAGGATTTTGCAGCTAACATTATTACAAAGAAAATTTTAGTCAAAAAAATGCCATTTCAAACGTTAATACATACCTTAAATAAAACACAGTTGTTTATAACCAAGCGTCATCGTGCACGCCTTATTGCAATGACAGTGTTGATGATGAAGAAATGGCTGCTGATTTGTTTCAATGCTGAATGTCATTGTGAATGTGAACAATAATTAGTATTTTTAAGGTAAGGTAATAACTGTCTCCCATTGGAGGTAGCCCAGAAGGACTCAGTATACTCTCCTACATGAATTTTACAATATTAAATGTTTACACAAATTTTGTAGAAAGAAAATTAAAATAAACATATATGAATTATAAAGTGAATAAAAAAAATTAAACAGAGTGAATATGACTCAGAATTTGGCAAGAGCGTTTCAAAACTGAAGTTATGATGTCAGCAGTAAGTGTCTGTGGTAGTTCAAAAGTCTTCCTGAAGCGTTAAAAGAACTTGGGAATCACACCACGAGCTCCAATAAGAAGACCAACCACCTCAATGTCTTCAAGCTGGTATTTTGCTTTGAAGTAATCAACTGTTGGCAGATAAATGTTGATCTTTTCTTGATTGACATCCTCCGGCTGGCTACTCCCCCCCTCCGTCCACACCTGTGGAGTAACGGTTAGCGCGTCTACCCGCGAAACCAGGTGGCCCGGGTTCGATTCCCGGTCGGGGCAAGTTACCTGGTTGAGGTTTTTTCCGGGGTTTTCCCTCAACCCAATATGAGCAAATGCTGGGTAACTTTCGGTGTTGGACCCCGGACTCATTTCACCTGCATTATCACCTTCATCTCATTCAGACGCTAAATAACCTAAGCTGTTGATAAAGCGTCGTAAAATAACATAATAAAATAAAAAATGAAAGCTACTCCCGGTTTCAAAATTATTGGTAGACATATATATATATATATATATATATATATATATATATATATATATTATACAGTATATATATAGTCCACATATTTTGCAATTCTTTATGAACTGCGTAACGACATGAAGGTGATAATGCCAGCGAAATGATTCGATATGCTGTCGTTACTTGGTTGCATTGTGATCTGTAAAACCCGGCTGTTAAAGTTAAAACATGGTTTTAAGTGCCCGAGAGCATTATACAAACGTCCAGATTATTCCTTCCACGTGAATCGCAGTAATTCAATTCCTTATTGTAGTTTAGTTTCTACTGGAAAGGATATCTAAACAAAATCGTTTAATTTGCATCCTAATAAAAATATTATAGAGCTTGATTACACACATTTAATTCTTTGTATCACTTAGGAATACGGTTATAATGACAACTTTCATGTCTTAAAATGAAAAACTAAGTTGTATATTACCAGGTTGATTAGTTTCGACTTCGTAACAGTCATCTTGAGAACTAGTCCACTAGGTCATTTACAACTTAGTTTTTCATTTTAAAGTTCTCATCCTAACCATGTCCCTAAACGGAAAAGATTATCTTCATTTCGGTTCACTGCATATAAAATATATTTTCTGTACTGCAGAAATGTAGACATTTCAACTCATTTACAAATTCTGAGAGTTTAAATTATATTCATATGTGAGGCCTCGCCAACCTAATTGAATAATCAAGACTACTTCTGTAAGTAGTCGACATGTAAATATACCTATTACTGGAGAAAAATTCGTTCCGGCACCGGGAATCAAACCCAGGGCCTTTTAAGTAGTCGACATGTAGATACCTATTATTGGAGAAAAATTCGTTCCGGCACTGGGAATCGAACCCAGGGCCTTTTAAGTAGTCGACATGTAGATACCTATTATTGGAGAAAAATTCGTTCCGGCACTGGGAATCGAACCCAGGACCTTTTAAGTAGTCGACATGTAGATACTATTATTGGAGAAATATTCGTTCCGGCACAGGGAATCGAACCCAGGACCTTTTTAAGTAGTCGACATCTAGATAACTATTATTGGAGAAAAATTCGTTCCGGCACAGGGAATCGAACCAAGGACCTTTTTAAGTAGTCGACATGTAGATACCTATTATTGGAGAAAAATTCGTTCCGGCACCGGGAATAAAACTCAGGACCTTTCAAGTAGTCGACATGTAGATACCTATTATTGGAGAAAAATTCGTTCCGGCACCGGGGATCAAAATTAGGACCTTTTAAGTAGTCGACATGTAGATACCTATTATTGGAGAAAAATTCGTTCCGGCACCGGGAATAAAACCTAGGACCTTTTAAGTAGTCGACATGTAGATACCTATTATTGGAGAAAAATTTGTTCCGGCACTGGGAATCAAACCCAGGACCTTTTAAGTAGTCGACATGTAGATACCTATTACTGGAGAAAAATGCGTTCCGGCACCGGGAATCGAACCCGGTGCCGGAATTAATTTTTCTCCAATAATACGTATTTAAATAGATACGTTATAATTTACTTTTCATAATTTTATTATATTTATACAAGACAACTATATGCATATATACATATATATTGCATTAACTTCTAATATGCCAGTATACCTATTGACAAGAATCTGTATTTAAATGTAACATGAGTTTTATGGTTGTGGTGATTTAAGAAGCATTTTACTCGTGAGCGAAATGTTCGACAGGCGGGGTGTAGCCCAGCATGTTAATTTCCGCGAGTGTATATAGGGGTATCGATTCATTTCTGCCATATAATATTTTTTCCATCACCGACAAACAAACCGAATAACTTTCCTATTCTTAGTTAAAATTGAAAACGCGCTTAAAGTAAAATTGTACCAATCGTTAGTAACGAGATTTAAGTCATTTACACATTTATAAGTGTTGGAAAATAGTAATTTGTCTTATCCTAGTGACGTAATGCACTGTTTTTCAAATGTTAGCAACTGTTGTAAAAGGTTATTGCTTCACATGTGATCTAATTTGTTGATTAGAAACTTATATTTCATTTACATCAAATCGGTAACTTAGCAACAAAGGGATATTTACATGATATTAGAGCTTTAAACAATTCATACATAACTGCTAACTAATATACGAGGGTCATTTAATAATGCACAAGTTGGCAGTACTGCAGATTAAGTGACGCAACAATAATGAAAATTACGTTAGTTGCAGTTCAAAGCTTGATGAAGAAGCACGTGTTTCGTTTTATCCATAGCGTATTCTGTATGTAAATAACGAGAGCTAGAATTGGAGTCTGCACGTGTCTCGGGTACTGTTACTGTTGAAAATCAAAGGGCGTACATTAAGATCGAAACTTTATGTGGTAAAATCACCACAGAAATACACAAGTGAAGTTTGTGGTGAGTTCAAAGTGGACGTGTGTTTGTAAGAACAAGTGACGGAAGCTCCAATTCTAAATTGAACACGGGGTGTATGTTAAACTGATATTCTTTCTCCGTCCTTATTAAGTTTGGTCACAGATAATGTCACAAACTGGATATCTGAAAAGTCAACACTTGTTCTAGTATCTGATTATGTAAAATGATTTCGATTGTAGTTGCTAACTTCATTTAAAAGTGTTTCCTGTAGTCTCTGTAGTAGCATACATACTGGAAGCAAGTAAAGAGATAGGTTTGGAAATAAATCCTGAAAAGACAAAGTATATGATTATGTCTCGTGACGAGAATATTGTACGAAATGGAAATATAAAAATTGGAAATTTATCTTGCGAAGAGGTGGAGAAGTTCAAATATCTTGGGGCAACAGTAACAAATATAAATGATACTCGGGAGGAAATTAAACACAGAATAAATATGGGAAATGCCTGTTATTATTCGGTTGAGAAGCTTTTGTCATCTAGTCTGCTGTCAAAAAATCTGAAAGTTAGAATTTATAAAACAGTTATATTACCGGTCGTTCTGTATGGTTGTGAAACTTGGACTCTCACTTTGAGAGAGGAACACAGGTTAAGGGTGTTAGAGAATAAGGGGTTTCGGAAAATATTTGGGGCTAAGAGGGATGAAGTTATAGGAGAATGGAGAAAGTTACACAACACAGAACTGCACGCATTGTATTCTTCACCTGACATAATTAGGAACATTAAATCCAGACGTTTGAGATGGGTAGGGCATGTAGCACGTATGGGCGAATCCAGAAATGCATATAGAGTGTTAACTGGGAGGCCGGAGGGAAAAATACCTTGGGAAGGCCGAGACTTAGGTGGGAAGATAATATTAAAATGGATTTGAGGGACGTGGAATATGATGACAGAGAATGGATTAATCTTGCTCTGGATAGGGACCAATGGCGGGCTTATGTGAGGGTGGCAATGAACCTTCAGGTTCCTTAAAAGCCAGTAAGTAAGATACATTAAAATTATAAAAATTGCTTAATCGATCATTGCATATCGTTTTCATTTTCTTAATGATCGCTTCGTCATTTGGACATTAAAATGTTCAGATGGAACTTGTATTCTATGTTGATATCTGCACCTACTTCATCCTTCCATGTTCTTACAATATCGTAAAAAATGTGTTTTTAAATTATCTTCGTTCAGAATAGATACGAGAGGTCAGAGGTGTCTTTTCAGAGGAGAGAATGTAACTTACGTCAGCTGAGAGAGAGGAACTGTACATGAAAGATTCAGAGATACAGAAGAAGTATGAGCTGTGTGTGAAAATGGAAGAAATATTGCTTAGAGAGTTGTTCGTCGGCGAGACCAGAAAGAGAAAAAGACGTAATAAAATAATGTCTCTAGTTATGGGTGTTGGAAGTGGCTGCAACACCGGGAAGGATGTATTTAGCAAGTGGCGTCCGTTGTGAAATCCAATTACAAAGAAAGATCTCCGTTGAATGAAGTTTATCGAAGTGTCTTTGCACTTTTGTTTCTATCGAATTTATGAAGTTATTTTACTTTTTTTTCTTACTTTTGATGAGTTTCGGATTAAATTATCAAGGAATTCTTTGTCATTAAAGACCTCGTAATAAAATCTGTAACATAATTAAGGAGATCCAGTAGGCTATATGCTTACAATGTAAAAATTAGAGTTCAAGGAATATTTTCTGAGAAACTGTTAAATATAGAAGGCTCAATTTTCCCGCACTTATTCATACAAAGCTTTACAAAATTTCACGGGTTAGTTAAAAATTCCTTTCAATATTGAAACAGGAATATTATTAATTCAATCTATTAAATAATTTCAAGGGAAAAATGTTCCGGGGCCGGGTATCGATCCCGGGACCTCTGGTTGAACGTACTAGCGCTCTGCCAACTGAGCTACCCTGGAACTCCACCCGACACACCGTCTAAACCCGGCCCCGGAACAATTTTTCCCTTGAAATTATTCAAATCTGCTTTACAGGAAGCTTTACCTGAAAGACTAGATTTGCATAATATATACGCCACTGTGTACGTTAACAGAAAACCACAATTCCAAGTCACACAGAGTTTGTGCGCACTCGATGTGGGTCTCTGGCGTTTCGTCAGCCCATGCGAGTTATGTGGATATAAAGGGAAAAAGTTGAGACGGTGTCGGGTGGAGTTCCCGGATAGCTCAGTTGGCAGAGCGCTGGTACGTTCAACCAGAGGTCACGGGATCGATACCCGGCCCCGGAACAATTTTTCCCTTGAAATTATTCAAATCTGCTTTACAGGAAGCTTTACCTGAAAGACTAGATTTGCATAATATATACGCCACTGTGTACGTTAACAGAAAACCACAATTCCAAGTCACACAGAGTTTGTGCGCACTCGATGTGGGTCTCTGGCGTTTCGTCAGCCCATGCGAGTTATGTGGATATAAAGGGAAAAAGTTGAGACGGTGTCGGGTGGAGTTCCCGGATAGCTCAGTTGGCAGAGCGCTGGTACGTTCAACCAGAGGTCACGGGATCGATACCCGGCCCCGGAACAATTTTTCCCTTGAAATTATTCAAATCTGCTTTACAGGAAGCTTTACCTGAAAGACTAGATTTGCATAATATATACGCCACTGTGTACGTTAACAGAAAACCACAATTCCAAGTCACACAGAGTTTGTGCGCACTCGATGTGGGTCTCTGGCGTTTCGTCAGCCCATGCGAGTTATGTGGATATAAAGGGAAAAAGTTGAGACGGTGTCGGGTGGAGTTCCCGGATAGCTCAGTTGGCAGAGCGCTGGTACGTTCAACCAGAGGTCACGGGATCGATACCCGGCCCCGGAACAATTTTTCCCTTGAAATTATTCAAATCTGCTTTACAGGAAGCTTTACCTGAAAGACTAGATTTGCTCAATCTATTAATATAACAAAACTGGTTATTAATTTAAAATGTATTTCTCTTGAATGAAGGCATGCATAGGAATATTGTGCTGTTAAAAAGTGTTAATATCTCCATATTATGTGTGACAAAACTCACCGTGATACAACTAATAGTTTCTGAGGAAATGTTTCTTCTGCTCTTGGATTTTTACATTGTAATTATAGTTCGTGGAAGTGAAATAAACCTGCAGAATTTCAGAGTGAGTAGCTCATGTTGTGTGTAACAAAACAGTGTAATAGCATATCTTGGTGGGAAGCCTAAAGTTTTCTCAGAATTTTTTTTCCAAATGTTTAACATCCTCACACTATTTAAAGTAGGACCGTGATTTTTCTCCACACTGATAGAAAATCTAATAAATAATAATTTATCTCTCTGTCGTATTTCATTAGCGTGGACGGCTTTCATGTACATTTAATTTAAAACCAATAATTTGAAGCCATTGATCGTTGCGACCAGCTTGCAACACTGTAGCCAGAAAAGGAGGAGGGAGGTAGTTTGCTAAGGCAAACAGACCTGAGTTCATGGCCTCTTTTATTTATTTATTCATTTATTTATTTATTTACTTATTTATTTATTTACTAGCCGTACCCGTGCGCTCCGCTGCACCCGTTAGAAATAAATATAAAGTAATTACATAATTAAAATAGGACATTTGATCCAGGGAACATTCGTACATTGATACAAGGATAAATCTTTTATTATTTTACTTAATTTAGAATGTATTAGAAAAATTAAAATGCGATCATTTTGATCCAGCGACCACTCATTTGGTCATAAAAATTATTTTAGAAAATACAGGAAACGAATGTACAGAATAGCCTATAAAGGTTTCTGTGCATAAGAAGCTATTTTAATCTTACCTGTCCTCGATTCACTCAGAAGTTACTGTAATAATATTATTATAGCATTATGTCCATCTAGAGAAACTACACTTTCCAATGGTGAATTAATAATTAATTATACAAATCGGTTAATTTAGCTTCCGATATTACTTCATAGAAACACAGAAACATTATCTGTAGGCTATCTTTCATAGCTTTCGATTGTTGCTGTCCAAGGCCCCTTATAGACGAAATCATTTGTTTTTTAATTCATTACACGGCCTTAGATGGCAGTTATTTTAATTTTAAAACTCATTTATCTCATTAAATATCAGTCCTATCAAAATTTTTCAAGGCATAACACTTATCGCAAATAATTTTTAAAGAAACTTTTGTTATGTAACATTTTTCACAAGAATCAATAATGAGCGAGATATTTCGATTTATTTAATTCAGGCCCCCTTATAACCCCCCTTTTAAATAATGTATTTTGAATGCCATATAGCCTAAAATCTAAGTTACAACGAACTTAATTTATATACCAATTTTAATCGAAATCCGTTCAGCCATTATCGCGTGAAAAGTTAAGAAACATACAGACATACAGACAGACAGACATACATACATACAAACAAAAATTTCAAAAAAGCGATTTTCGGTTTCAGGGTGATTAATTATATATGTTAAGACCAATTATTTTTGGAGAATCGAAAATTACCAGAAAAATTTCGGCTACAGATTTATTATTAGTATAGGTAGATTTAACCTAGTAGAGATAAGGCCATTAGGCCTTCTCTTCCCCTCTACCAGGGGATTACAACTACAATATTAAGAATACAATTACAATTAATATTAAATTTACAAATACAATAAAAATCAAAGTACTAAAAGATTAACTGATTAATAAAAACTAGACAGCTTATTGTAAAAGTTAAGAAGAGAGAAGCATTTCTTTTATTGATTAAGTACAAATTAAACCTATTCTACGCAGTAAGGAAATGCTTAATAAGTTTGCTTTTGAACGCTACTAAATTCCGACAGTCTCTGATGTCGCTGGGTAGGGTATTCCACAAGCGCAAGAGCGAGATTGTGTATGATGAATACGATGTCGTCTTATGTATTGGTATGGCTAGTATGCGGCTATTTTGCGTGCGTGTGAACAGATTATGATATGATGACAGGTAACTGAAACGGGAGGCAAGGTAGGTAGTTGTAGAGGTGTGAAGGTCTTGGAAAAGGAGAACAAGAGAATGAAAATAAATTTCTACGTTCGTTAAGCCGTAGCCAGTTATAGTTTGGAAGGATGGGGTAATGTGGTCAGCGCGACGGACATCCCAGACGAAGCGAACACAAGAATTATGAACACGTTGTAATCTTTGCGACTGGTTGACATTGAGGTCAGTCAGTAGAAAATCACAATAATCGAAGTGGGGCATTACTAGTGTTTCCACTAGTATTTTCTTGAGTGATAGCGGAAGGAATTTTCGAATGCTGTTTAAGGAATGTAGTATGGAAAGCACTTTTTTTGGTAATATGGGTTACTTGGTTATTCCAGTTTAAATGCGTATCAAAGTAAACTCCAAGATTTTTAATACAGGAAGCAAAAGGGATTATATGTGCATTACGAGAAGAAAGAACAATGTGTTGGCGGCGATGTTGCCAGATTGCTGAAAATTCCAAATCAGTTTTTCTAAGTAACCGTGTATTTAGTCACAAAACGTAATTTAGGTTTTGTATTCATTTCAATCTGCAGGATTATTTAACTTCCACCCTGTAGAGCTTACAGGGTCTTTATGTATTTAGCATGTGGCGTCCATTACGAAATCCAATTACAAAGAGAAATCTCAGCTGAATGAAGTTTATCAAAGTGTCTTGCACTTATACTTCTCTCGAATTTATGAAGTTATTTTACTTTTTTTTCTCCTAGTTTTGATGAGTTTCTGATTAAATTATCAAGGAATTCTTTGTCACGAAGCCCTCATAATAAAATCTGTAACATAATTTTACCAATCTACAGAGATACAAACTCAACACCACATAATACCCTAAACAAATAATGAAAGGCTTAAAACATGACTACCATAAACTCAATTTCCCACTCTTCTTTGCAGTCTCCTAGCATCTACAGCTCACTTCCGATACTGAAAATATAGAATTCTATGGGCACAACAACGCGTCTATATTTTACCTGCTACGTCGAAAGGTATTCTAAGAGAATGAATTTACATCTACACATATTGGATTTCTACAAAAGTCCGAAGGCATTTGTGTGCAAAACGAAACAGTCAATATGGAACTTCGGTTCTCTTCGCCCTTAAGGCTGTATTTAGACCACCTGCATAACTCCTGTTCGTATCTGGAAATAGAACTCCGAGAGAAGTTCAATACCTGTAATCCATACGGGATGTATGCAGAACAGTTCTACGTATTGAACGTTTTAAAAATATCGTAACTAAGTTAAAGCATGCGTGTGACGTTATGAATACTAAATGTTATGACAAAGAACTACATCGAAACAGTAAACATATAAATTTACTTTAGGCCTATAAAACAAGTCTTGTGTTATGGTAATAAAACAGCACAAGATTGCAACAAGGGTCTTTAAGGGGACCGGGTAGTCATCCCTTTACGATTAAAGCATTTCAGTACAAACGTTAGGTCAATAATTCTAGGCTTTTAGTGTTCACGAGTGGATTAAAAATGACCATGACTGTATAATAAATCATTCTATTCAGTGGCGTAAAAACAAGTAATTAGTTTCTTATCCAAGTTAAAACAAAGATTCTGACTTATAACCTGTTTTAATACTTTACTAAATGTACCTCAAACTATAAGTGCACATTACTAGCTAATAAATGAATGAATGAATGAATTAATTAATTAATTAATAAACTGAATAAATGACTAAAATGAATAAATGAATAAAATAAATGAATAAATAAAATAAATAAATGAATAAATAAATAAATACAATAAATAAATAAATAAAATAAATAAATAAAATAAATAAATAAAATAAATAAATAAATAAATAAAATAAATGAATAAATAAAATGAATAAATAAAATAAATAAATAAATAAAATAAATGAATAAATAAAATAAATAAATAAAATAAATAAATAAAATAAATAAATAAAATAAATGAATAAATAAATAAATAAATAAAATAAATGAATGAATAAATAAATAAATAAATAAATGAATAAATGACTAAAATGAATAAAATGAATAAATAAATGAATAAATACGAGGGCTATTCATAAAGTAACTTCCGTTTATTTTTCACAAACCTGTGAATGACGTTACAGAATTGGGTTACAATACGTTTGAAAGTATACACTCTAGTTTATTTTTCCACATAGTTTCCAGTCACATTGAGACACTTGTCGTAGCGTTTGACGAGCTTTGAAATTCCGCAATCGTAGAATTCGGCCGCCTGCTACTGAAGCCAACCTACGACGCTGGTTTTCAACTCTTCGTCATCGTCAAAGCGCTTCGAGCCAAGCCACGTCTTCATGTGCATGAAGAGATGGTAATCGCTAGGCGCTAAATCTGGGCTGTAGGGAGGGTGATCCAATACTTTCCAGTTGAACTCTTGCAGTTTGGTCGCAGTACGACGCGCTGTATGCGGCCGGGCGTTGTCATGCAGGAAAATCACCCCAGGGTCCAACATGCCACGACGTTTGTTTTGACTGGCCCTTTTCAAGTTTGTTAGTGTGTTACAGTGACGCTCAGCGTTAATTGTGGCATTCCCGTCCAAGAACTCCACTAGCAAAATTCCTTTTGTGTCCCAGAAGACAGTTGCCATGAGTTTCGTCGTGGAAAGTGTTTGACGACACTTTGTGGGTTTTTTCGGATAGTGAGTATGGCCCCGCTGCATTGATTGAAGCTTTGTTTCTGCATTCACATACCGCACCCAAGTCTCATCTCCTGTCACAATCTGATCGAGAAAGGCATCACATTTTGCGCCTAGCGATTACCATCTCTTCATGCACATGAAGACGTGGCTTGGCTCGAAGCGCTGACGATGACGAAGAGTTGAAAACCAGCGTCGTAGGTTGGCTTCAGTCGCAGGCGGCCGAATTCTACTATTGCGGAATTTCAAAGCTCGTCAAACGCTACGACAAGTGTCTCAATGTGACTGGAAACTATGTGGAAAAATAAACTAGAGTGTATACTTTGAAACGTATTGTAACCCAATTCTGTAACGTCATTCACAATTTTGTAAAAAATAAACGGAAGTTCCTTTATGAATAGCCCTCGTAAATAAATAAATAAATAAATAAATAAAATAAATGAATAAATTAAATAAATGAATAAATAAATAAATAAGTAAATAAATAAATCAGTAAATAAATAAATCAGTAAATAAATATATAAGTAAATAAGTAAATAAATATGTGAATAAGTACATGATTAAATAAGTAAATATATACGTTAATAATTATTGTATACATTATTCTAAACCAATATTTAGTTAAATATTTCACCCTTGGTAAAACAGAAAAAAAATATATAGTTTGATTAAAAATTTATACACTTTTTTCAATGCATATATTTATTTTCTTATGTAACGTGTCTGATATTCATAACCCCATAGGCCTACTCTGTAGAACATAGACTGCAGGAAACACTGTAAACATTTCACGCAAATTGATTAAGTAGCTTCAGCGAAAAATGCACTTAAGTGTGAAAAAATCTTACATTATGGAAAACTGCATTAAATTCAAAGATACGTATGGATTACATACGTCCCTATATTTAAAGAGATCATTTAAAGTGCTATGTGCAGAGATATAACCACAATATATATCGTTTTAAAGGGCAAGTTTTGTTCTAATTTTTGAAACACAAAATAAAAAATGGGATATTTGATCCCTAATCACTGTGCACTCCCTTAATATAACACAAGTCTTAAACATATAAGCATATAACGTTAATCACTGCATAACACTAATAAACTTTTAGAGGCAGCTGGTTAGATTTAAATGAGCAAAATTACTTAGAATTTCAATAAACTAAAGTTACCTATAATTTATGTCGATTTTTTCTAGTTACAGAAGAAGTGTACAAGGCAAAGGAGTTCATGGACACGCTCTACAGTAACAATAAGTTTTTTTATTGCTTTAAATAGCTGTGTTCACTTCAACAAGCATTTTCGCTCTCCACGGATTCTGTCTGTTTCTCTCCAGTCACATATCAGTGCAGCTCTCTCGGATAAAACTGCAGGTAATGATATATTGAACAGCTCCTTCTGAGAGCTTGGGAAAAACAGTCTTTCTCTCCTAGTAGGCAAGTGAACTAGTAACAGACAGAAGCAAGCCTTCGTGTAAATACAGATTTAATTCTTGTTCTGCTGACTGAATGATTACAGTACCTTAGCTTTGTATTTTACTGACATACTGTATAACACTTCGAAAAAAGGGACTAAATTCCACATAGTTTTGGGGCCTTGGTGGCTGAGGGTGTCTAAAGTGTCATTTTGAATAAAGAAATGTTTAACTTAAAATACATTAATTCAATGGGGAATACTGGATATTTCCAGTTTCAGTTAGATGCCTCCAGTTCATTCACGAAAACCATTCTGGGCGGACGATGTCAGTAGTAATCTTCTATAATATATCTGTCTCTTTAGAAACTCGGCTTAACACCAAGACTGAGACTATAGAAATCTTTGGTTTACCAAGGGTGAGGAATATTTTATAACCTACTGTTAAAAAGAAACCTTCAATGGTAACAAAAGAACAACAGATTCCTGTAAAATGCGGAACAGATATGGATGGACAACATGATCACATAAACTTTGATATAGAAGCAGCCTAATCCATCGCTGAAAATGAAAGAAAGAAAAAAAGAAAGAAAGAAAGAAAGAAAAAGAAGGGAAGAGAAAGAAAGAAACAAACAAATAAAAAAGAAATAAAGGATGAGAAAAATAAATAAACAAGAAACAATGATGGAAAGAAAGAACAGAGAATCTCCTAAAATGTGAAAAGTATGGAAAAAATATAAAGAAGTTTTCCAGAATTGGTACAAAATATATCTCATGTATGACAAGAAGATGGTCACTGACAATAGCCCTGTACTACAGTATTCTTTATTAATGGAGAAAAATTCGCTCCAACGCCGGGGATCGAACCCGGGACCGCCAGTTTTACGCACTAGAGGCTTTAGCGATTTTTTTTTCATTAATAACAATAGTAAGCATAACAGATAATTCTGTACAAACAAATAAATTAATCTTTACGTAGACTATTCTACTGTCATTAACATAGCCGGGATAATGCTCAGATCACAAATGAAGCAAACTAAAACATCATGGCGATGGCTTTTCTTGAAAGGAAGAAAAAAAAACGAAAAACAATTTAAGGGGTGAGAATGATACAGTCCTAAGCCACACACACACACAATTTTACATATTAAAAGTTTAGAGTCCAATGCTATTTTGTGTGGTATCATAATCTTCGGTGTATACTCACGTCATTTGTTGAGTAACTTTTATAATATTTTACTAGTAGCTTCTTCATATGTGTAAGAAATGAACTCGCACAAAAAAAAACATTTTGTTAAAAGTGTGGCTTGGACTACCTCATTCTCACACATTCAATTTCTCTTAAGAAATGGAAGCGCGTAGAAAGGGCAAAAAAATTCCATCACTTGCAACTAACATTACAACCTTTCCTCAAAAACAAAAAAACTACGAGTTGAAGCTAAGAGGCTGTTAACAAGGAGAGGGCAGTGTGCGCATGTGGGCGCGCTAAAAACAACTGAACGACGAAGAGGAGCAACTGATGTCATTCTTTTATCTGTAAGATACTGTGCGCTATCCACTCTTTTGATAATTTTTTCGTCACCGCTTCTAAATGAACATAAACTACTTGCTCTCATTCTAAACACCAGGAAACTTTGATCTGTCATATTACAAAGATATTTATTTATTTATTTATTTATTTACTTATTTATTTAACCTGGTAGAGATAAGGCCATCAAGCCTTCTCTTCCCCTCTAGCAGGGGATTGCAACTACAATATTAAGAATACAATTGAGGGGTTTGGTGCAAAAACCTGATAAGTCCAGAAAAACACTTTTGGAGTAAATGCAAAAACAAAGTTTGGTATCCATTGAAGGCATGTATTTTTAGGAATTGTACAAATGTAATGGCACTGAACGATTTCTGTATGTTTTTTGTTTGTTATATATGAATATCAATTTATAAAATTATAGATGTGCATTTTAAAATTAATTATATATTTATTTGGACTTATCTGGGTTTTGCACCAAACATTTAAAATCTGACATATGATTTGGGAAAGACCATTATTATCTAAGTAAATATCATTAAAAACAATATATGAACAATGCAAGATCATTATTTTGTTATTAACTATTAATAATCTTACAATATCTTTTACATGTGAATCATATTATACTGCAAAAGTGCAAATTTTTGCATTTATAAAAAGTTCTGTTCAATTTTGAAATATTTAAGTGTACAAATGCCAAGAGAATAGTTACCAAACTACACTGTTTACATTCTCAATAAATTCTGTTGAACTGAATGATTAAATTATATGTATGGTTTCATGCTATATTTAAATACTTACAATAATAATAATAATAATAATAATAATAATAATAATAATAATAATCGTCGTCGTCGTCCACACCTTTGGAGTAACAGTTAGCGTGTCTAGCCACGAAACCAGGTGGTCCGGGTTCGATTCCCGGTTGGGACAAGTTACCTGGTTGAGGTTTTTTCCGGGGTTTTCCCTCAATCCAATATGAGCAAATGCTGGGTAACTTTCTGTGTTGGACCCCAGACTCATTTCACTGGCATTATCACCTTCATCTCATTCAGACGCTAAATAACCTAAGCTGTTGATAAAGCGTCGTAAAATAACCTACTAAAATTAAAAAAATAATAATCATCATAAATTTATCAGAATACCAGAACGTATAAAATTGGTAATACTGTACAGAAATAAATATAGTACATTAAAATATAAAAGAAAACAGAATTTAGTAGAAAGAAAGATGCATTATATAAAGATAATACCAGTAGGCCTATTCTATTTAGTAGGTTATTCAATGTTAGTAACAAGTTAATGAAAATATTGTGCGTTAACTTGATAATCAAATAGAGAAAACAGGAAATAAAATTAATTGAAATACAGCAACCACTATAAGTCTTTAACTTCTTCTTCAGAATCATCTGAGCTATGTTCACTAGCTTCATTGGCACTACCTTGAGAATGATACATTTTCTCGTAGAACCCCATGTCTGCTGAAGCAATGTACAGTATATCATTGCCAGTTTCATCACATCTTCATATTTTTAGCCCTTTAAACAGGCAATGGCCCATTGTACAATAATATCTCTGGAAACCAAGCTCTCCGTTGGTTGTTTTCTTCAGAAAACTGAACCCTGAAGAAACAGTTGCCTATTGATGTTGGCTGACTTTCAATATATATTTGTGCTGGGAACTGTATTGAAATACTTTATATTGAGATTTTATATTGAAATTCTTGTTTTTATGTTTCCTTTAAACAAAGGTTTGAAATGGTATCTGAAGATTTGAACATGGTTTGTGTGACAGGAACAACTGTAAATAACGTAGATGATTTCCTGAGAAGTGATTGACATTCGTCAGGACAAATCAATCCAGTTATATGCCTTTTCTTCTTTTCAATAATGCCAAAGTCCCTGTCACATAACTTGTATGCACATGAGAAGTTACGAACCCCTGAATCTTCACCTTTTCTAGGCCTTCGTCGTTGAATAGATCTTGGTGTAATGGATGCACACAAAAGTCATCTTGTGCTTTCTTACTTAAAAGACAGTTGAACTTGGTTATTATTTCCTTTTTTTCTTCTCCGTCCAATATATCAACATATTTTCGCCTACAATTATATGCAGGGCCTATTTCACGAGCTGCATGAGACATAATAATTCACCCTTTAATCTTTTCACTTTGTCTCTGTTTATTTTCCATTTACTGGGATCACGCTTTCTTATCCTTGAATGTTCACCATTATCACTATCACTGCTTGAATTATCAGTTGACATGTTTGAAACACACAATAAACTGACAAAGCTACACTACATCTCGTTCATGCAGCCATTTTACTAAAAGGAAACAACTGCTACACTTGTGCTATCATCTTTTGGTGCAAGAACCAGACAAGTCCAGGACTAGTCTGATTCTTGCTCCAAACACACCCACGGTCTCTGTTGGCAACTAAGCATATCTCATTCAGATAAGTCCACACAACTCTGGTTCTTGCACCAAAAGATGCTCACTGTCGTATTATATATCATGCATACTCTAACTCGTTTTCGACCAAAAGTGGACTTATCTGGTTTTTGCACCAAACACCTCAATTACAATTAATATTAAATTTACAAATACAATAAAAATCAAAGTACTAAAAGATTAACTGATTAATAAAAACTAGACAGTTTATTGTAAAAGTTAAGAAGAGAGAAGCATTTCTTATATCAGCGAAGTTCAGTAAATTTGTAGCAACGGTCCATTGCACTATCTTCAGAACTGAATTTCCACATATGCGAGAAATAGTCGGTAAAGTTTCCGTGAAGCCCTCTCATTCTGGGACAGAGTTACTTTATGTACCAGATTCTGCGGTGCGGGTCTCCTCGAATTACTTTTCTTGTGAAGATCGTGACGACCAGGCCTTGGAAGACCCGAGAAAAGAATAGGGATGATGATGGAATGGTGAACGGGAAAAGAGTACTTGACAGAAGAAGATATCCGATGATAGACGAAATTAAGATATATGAATCATATGCGGAGACAAAGAGGAAGGCAGAAAATAGGAAAGACTGGAGAATGCTGGGTTTGCAGTGAAAGACCTGCCCTTGGACAGAACACTATGAATGAATGACTGACACATGATGATGATGATGATGATGATGATGATGATGATGATGATGATGATGATGATGATGATGACGACGACGGTGATATTGACGATGATGATACTTTATAAATAAATTATTGTTTACAACACCATAGGCCTACATCATCTTTTCTTTCCATCTGCGTGAATTTTCATATGCTTTCATTCCATTTGTGTCCTGTCCAACTATAATAATGTAAAGCCAAACTTCCATCTTTAAAATATCGACTGAGAAGTTTTAATTTATATGTTAATGCTGAGTAAACCGTAATGCGATTAGTGCCTGACCCATGAATATTGATCACGTCGTACATAGACATAGAGCACTCTTGTTCGCACGTCATGGAACTCGTGCCTGGTAATATTAAGCTTGAATTCAACAAACAACACATAAATTAAGCCACTTTTAGGAATGAAATGGCTTCTCTACACTTACAACCGCTCTGTTAGAATTTACTCCTTACGACTTGGAAGTAGCGGTTCCAAGACTGAGGTTCGATCCCCTACATTTATTCGCTAGATCACAACTGAACTCCTGACGAAAAGTTTAAATCTTAATATATAAAATTGAATGTGGGTGTGTATGTATGTATGTATGTATGTATGTATGTATGTGTGTGTGTATGTTCTCTATAAAAATCTATGCCCTTTGACCGATATGTGCCAAAATTTGCACATTTAACCTTCATAACCAGGAGAAGAACATAGGCTACATTAAAATCGGACAAATAGACGTTAAATTAATTAAAAAGATAAAAACATAAAAATATATACGGTTAAATATTAATGTATAATATTAAATGCAATCTTCTACAGTCAATTGTTCTTTATTATTGTCTGTTGTATTCAACATCGAATTTCATGAGGCCATGGAAGCAGCAAAACGATATAAAATAACATTGTAGATACATCATGAAGGCCAAAATCTAGACAATTCATGCAATAAGTATCTTTATGCAGTCCAGAACCGTATTATGTGTTTCTCGAGATAGTTGTAGATAGTGAGCAGACTGTATTTTGTCAAACTGAATTCTTGAATTCTTTGAAATCGCAAGGATTGTCAACACATAATTGAATACTTAATATTGAATCACCAATAGTACTATTGCGAAATATGGATCCACAAAAAGTATGCAATTGAACAGGAACTGGAGTGAAAAAACTCATGCCAAACGTAACAGAAGTCATAGTATTAACTGGCAAAACGAAAAGAAAAGATGATTTTATCCCACATATTCCTATGGTAGCCAGTAACATGCCATTCGATTTTAAGTAACTGCCATTTCAGTGCAACTAGCATTCGTAATGACCGTAGTAAAATAAAGCTCAAAAGTAGTCACTCAAAGTTGCAGGCATTCACTTAAAAACTCCGTGTTTTTCACATTGTAAATAAATTGCGTAACTTGCTTTCGAGTGAGCACACCTAAACATATATACACATTTATACAAAAGAGGCAAAAATGAATTGTATGCATATCAATGATAATTTTGTCATGTTCCTAATGTATCATGTGAATATATATGTAAGCCTACTGAAAATAACACTATATTAATTCTAAAATACGTATCTTTCAAAATATTATTGTTTATGATTATAAATTGAATTAATCTACTTGATATTAATTGCACAAATTTGTATAGCTTAATGAAAGTATGCTACTTTGTATTGTATATATTTGTATAGATTTGGCCGATGAATTGTATATGCTTTATATTGAATAGTAATCTATATAGCTCTACTGATAAATTGTTTGTGTTTGTAATTTGAAGTAGTTTGCATGATATGTATTATCAATTTCTGTATATCACAACTGGTTGAATTGTTTATGCCTTAAATTTAATAAAATTGTTTTGTATTATAATATAGCTCAACTTATGAATGATCGTTTGCGTTTGTAAATTTAATAATCTGATTGGCTATGTATTGTATACTTTTAGTAGAGCCATCGATGTTGGTCAGTCGACAGACTCGCTGGGCTGCTGATCCGGAGCTGCGTTCGGGCTTGGGTTGGACCCCCCTTTGGACTTTGGTTTCTTCGGAGGTTTTCCCCAGCCGTGGGACTGAAGCCGGATGGTCTATGGCGAGTCCTTGACATCAACCCCTTTGATTTGATTACCCCCTTTGATTTGATTACCTGGTTGGGTTTTTCCGAGGTTTCCCCCACCGAAAAGGCAAATGCCGGGTAATATTTTGGCGAATCCTCGGACCTCATCTCATCTCACTACATCTCGCCAAAATGTAAAAAAATGTAAAAAAATGTAGAAAAATGTAAAAAAATTGTACAAAATTGTAAAAATTGTAGAAAATTACTAAATTGTAAAACTATAAAAATTTGTAAAAATTGTAATTGTAATATTGTAAAATGTTGACATGTTCCACATCTTAAAGCTTCATTGCTCATGTAAGATCTATGGAATAAAATAAATAAATGAAAAAAAAATGAAAAAAAAAATTATTGTCCGTGTCCGATAATGTGTTATTGCGAAATTCTCTGTAATCATGTTGCCAGTGTAGAATGTTAAGCGTTGTGGAAAGAACAGTCATTTCATTTCTATAACATATGTCTTTCAAAATATTATTATTTATGTTGACTTCTTGCAAAATTATACTCTATCTGCAGTCTGCATATAAAATAAAAAGTAATATACGGTATTTAATATGTTCTGAATTTGTTAGATGTAATACCTCGAGCCATATTTAAAAAGCCCGGGTATGATATGAGCGGACGTACAGCTGTCAAGGGGTAAAAAAATCTTCCAATATAAATTGAATTATATATGTATAAATTGATTCTTTGGTACGACCGATAAATTTCGGCTCACGATGCCACCCCAACGGATTCAGACTGGGAACAAGGGAATTCCCTAATTACCGTCAGCTCTCTGAAGTTCAAGTGAAAGCACACGTAAACATAAAATTACGTGAAATGTATGTCAGCACAGCTTCAGATCAATGTACAGATCTTATAATTATTTTATCTCTGCCTCAGTACAACGTCACATTTGTGGTGGGGAGGAAAGGGGACGGCAGAAAAATTATTTAATACTCTGACAGCCACGACTAAGATAAGGAACTTGAAATTTAGCGGTAACTGACTAGCAGAGATAAAATGTAAAATCCATAGAACATTGAGTCAACACTAAGGGGGCGTGTAGAGATCGAAGGGTGTGTTTTTGTTTTGCTGAACTTCAAGACAATGTTAACTCATTTAAAGGTTGTGTGACTGTAGCCTGTATATATTTTCGTTGGGTTTTACTTTGTTTATACTGTAGTTTTATTTTTATATTATTTTATTTGTATTTCTGGCGGTGTGAAAGAGAAGGCCTAATGGCCGCACCTACACCAGAATACATAAATGAACAAAACAAATAAATATATAAATTAAAAAAAAATTAAATG
The DNA here is from genome assembly GCF_040183065.1 of Periplaneta americana. NCBI lineage: Eukaryota > Metazoa > Arthropoda > Insecta > Blattodea > Blattidae > Periplaneta > Periplaneta americana. The sequence goes on along the minus strand of NC_091120.1, from coordinate 2,407,073 downwards.
TGAAGCACATGATGAAATGTTTTCTTCTCGGTGCGTGATCTAAAACTGATTTAAATTTAGTTAACCCTGGCAGGCATTTGGCTAAGGAGTTCATTAATTCATGTAAGTGACGTTAAGTAAAGATTCATCTTTATGGGCGAGGAAAGCTTAGTAAAGACAATTTATTATGGTTGTCTATAGTTGGGTTTCCGAGATTTCCGAAAATTTAATAAGCAGTTCAATTAAAAATAGAAGCAGAAAGGAACACCCGCACAACGCCGGGTACTTTCAGCTAGTTTAAACATAAAACAGGCATGCTGTGTCGAAACAACCTGTTAGAATGCAGTAAACAACACAACACTTGCACCCATTAAACTCCCATTGAACAGAGCTCCATCCACGTGACATTTTTCACTTTGCATACTAATCCTATAATTGATTTATCTTAGGTTGTGATGTACATATCAATTTGTTTTATTAGATATATTTTTTATTTATATTTAGAATTATTTTAATTTTTATGGTTTTTTATTTTATTATTAATGACATAATTTATTTTATTACATCAGTAAAGTACACAGCTAACGTCATCCTACATCATGTATTCCTTAAACCTGTAGCCATCTCTAGACAATGTTTTGGTGTCTCAATTTCTTTCCCTACTGATATCATATTAGGCATAATAAAGATTATACACCATGACCCATATTTTTCTCAGTAAAGAAACATTAAGTAATAAATAAATTTAAAAAATGATAAAGATAAACTCAAGATGAATATAAAGTCCATTATTTAATTATATTACTTCCTACGAATGTTTAACATCTTATTATATTTCAAGACCCCTAAAGTCATATCCTAAAATTCGCTGATGTCGAATCTTAGTTTATAAATAAATAAATAAACAAAAACAAAAAAAAAATAAATAAGTAAATATCTAAGTAAATAAATAAGTAAGTAAATAAGTAAACAAATAAACAAAATAAAGAAGTAAATAAATAAATAAGAAAAGAAATAACTAAATAACTAAGTAAATAACTAAGTAAATAAATAAGTGGATAAATAACTAAATAAATAAGTAAGTAAATAAATAAGTAAATAAATAAATAAGTAAATAAATAACTAAATAAATAACTAAGTAAATAAACAAATAAGTAAATAAATAACTAAATAAATAACTAAGTAAATAAACAAATAAATAAATAAATAAGTAAATAAATAAATATATAAGTAAATAAATAAATAATTAAATAAATAAATAAGTACCTAAATAAATAAGTGAATAAAAACTAAATAACTAAGTAAATAAATGAATAAATAAGTAAGTGAATAAATAACTACATAAATAACTAAATAAATAAATAAGTAAATAAATAATTAAATAAATAACTAAATAAATAAATAAGTAAATAAATAAATAAATATTTAAGTAAATAAATAAACAACTAAAGAAATAAATAACTAAATAAATAATAAGTAAATAAATAAGTAAATAAATAAATCAATCAATCAATCAATCAACATGCTTTCAATGTTTTAACTCAACATTTTAACATTACTCTAGTAGGTTGGATTGTTTAATGCATCCTTTTTGGAAGTACGGAAACAATTGCTAAGCCTACCTGGATATAATTTAAATCACCGAGTTTTTCCCAAAAACTCCTATACGATATCGTTAGTAGTATCTTGAAAGACTCCATATAGCCTAGATTATACGCTCTAATTATATTTATTTCAACTAATGATTTATGTTATGTTACACGTAATTTTATATTCATTATCTTCATGCATAGAACCTTATTCAATTGTTTCTTTAATTTTTTTAGAAATTCACATTTCACAGCCGAAATAATTGATCCTACAATCAGATTTGAAATCTCAGCCACTCAACCATCTGAAGTGAACGAAGAGAAAAAGGAAATCTACGAGCCCACGATTCAGTACCTATGGGCGAAATACAACATAGAAAAAAATCACAGTTACCGGTCTCTTCTTCGGAGCGAGAGGCAGCATTCCGAAAGCCTTTGTAAAGTGGAGGGAAAAATACAAGCTGACGAGAGATCTTCAAGATGCCATCGTCACCACCACAATAAAATTTTCTGTAGCGATATTTCGTCAGCATCTTTATGGTGTACATTCAACTTAAATTATATTTGGTTCTATTTGTTTTCTTATGTGTTAATAAATTCTGTCTGAAACCTGTTTATATAATTTTTCATTTTAAATTTTATTGTCAGCTATTCTGTGTCGCAGGGCAAACCCAAATATTGGGTCAGACCAATAAATTAAATTAAACCTCCGGCCTCGCTTACTATTTTGTCCACTGGTACATATCTAGGATATAAATCTACAAGTAAATGCAGAGGATCACGGAGATCGTGTTTTGTCTTCCTAGTAGGTTACTAATTACGTTCTTGCTTTCCTTAACAGTCTTTACTGGTGTACGAATTTCATGAGGTTTTAGACTTCATAACTTTGAGAACTTTTCTTGTTAATGGTTATCAGTCGCTTTATACCTCGACTGCGATATCAAATTTCATCTTTTTACCTCTTTTATCACGTCAAGCATGAACACATGAAAAGTAAATCATCTTGGGGATAAGAATAATCTTTACGGCGTATAGAATTACACCCCTGGGAGAGCTTTATAATAGAACGTTAAGAATTCATAGCAACGCGTCACAAAATGGGATTCCCGTGCATTACAAAAAAGAAAGTATACAATTCCTTACGAGAGAAGCTGTACATAACATACAAACTGTCGAAACGCGATCAGAATTTCAATACGTCGTGGAATCCAGAAATGTACACAATGCATTAACACCGCGTCTTACTTGATACGCACGCTGACAATCTGACAGACTGGATAATACGTTCATGACAACAAAGAAAACACAGAATAGGAGTGGTAAGCACAATAAGCCTCAGGCTGCATTGTAAGCCTCCGGGTCCCTCCTCCGTAAAATGGGGGGGGGGGCAAACTGTTGGACCTCTGCAAAAAAAATGTTATATGCAATAACCAGGGCTAGGAATTTGATGACCTATAAATCATGAAAAAAATATCCTAAAAACAATGCATTTATGACCTAAAAATCTTTCAAAAATACCCTTAAAATGCCCTAAAAATTGATCTTACATAATTAGCGTAGTAGGAAAAAAGGCTTTGTACTACTTAATATTTAGACTAATAATTAAAATTAAATTCTACTCCCAACATTTACGTTTATTTGATTTTACATATTTTTTTCTAAGTAGGTAGTTCCATGTAGTCTACCACAGGCCACTCTTATCCGGAACTAGCAGGTATAGAGAAGTCTATATTGAAGGGATGGTTGGACTGATTCATTTCATGGGGTATACTACGTTAAAATAGCAATATTTGTGTACAAAAATGATTAAAATATTATACAAAATAATGGGTATTAATGGACAAAATATGTAGAGAAAATATCAAAGGAAATAAACATTATTTTACATTAATAATGGGGACTTATGGTCAAAATTAAATGAAAATACCCCAAAAATTACCGAATAAAACATAAAATGCTCTTACGAGTTTAAACAGGCAAAAAATATAAATACTAAAGCAGGTATATTTCTGGCTTACTAGAAAAAAAGATGCAATTGCATCAAAATCCTAGCCCTAGCAATAACCTTCAATTACATAAAATGTGGTAAATGGTTACATACAACTTATACTTTTAGCCAGACATTTAACACAGCCATTTTAACTATATGGTCGTACATCGCCTATGGAAATGGTCCTAATGAAATGGTACATTGACGAGAATTTCCCATTAAAAATTACGTCATATTTGCTTTACAATTGGGGAACTTCAACAATATAATTTACCTAGACGGAAGTTCAGTTCGCACTAGAGCGCTGTCTTCTACCCGAAGGGCCTGAGTTTAATCCCAGGCCGAGAAGGTTAATGACATTTATGGTACACAAAATAAACGTCGCTGTGGGTTTTGTTGGAATATTCCCATTTCCCCTCTTTCATTGAACCAAGCACTTTCCATCCTCCCCATTTTATGTCTTGTCTGAAATAGTTAAACACAGTTCGAATTGAAGTTTTAGAGTGTAGTACGGATTTCGGATTAGGTTAGGTTAGGTTAGGTTAGGTTAGGTTAGGTTAGAAATGTGTTTCAGTGAAACGTACAGCAGAGTTCGTATAGGTCAGTTTCTGTCAGATGCGTTTCCAATTTACTGTGGGCTAAAGCAAGGAGATGCACTATCACCTTTACTTTTTAACTTTGCTCTACAGTATGTCATTAGGAAAGTCCAGGATAACAGAGAGGGTTTGGAATTGAACAGGTTACATCAGCTGCTTGTCTATGCGGATGACGTGAATATGTTAGGAGAAAATCCACAAACGATTAGGGAAAACACGGGAATTTTACTGGAAGCAAGTAAAGAGATAGGTTTGGAAGTAAATCCCGAAAAGACAAAGTATATGATTATGTCTCGTGACGAGAATTTTGTACGAAATAGAAATATAAAAATTGGAAATTTATCTTTTGAAGAGGTGGAGAAGTTCAAATATGTGGGAGCAACAGCAACAAAAATAAATGATACTTGGGAGGAAATTAAACACAGAATAAATATGGGAAATGCCTGTTATTATTCGGTTGAGAAGCTTTTATCATCCAGTCTGCTGTCAAAAAAATGTGAATGTTAGAATTTATAGAACAGCTATATTACCGATTGTTCATTATGGTTGTGAAACTTGGACTCTCACTTTGAGAGAGGAACATAGGTTAAGGGTGTTTGAGAATTAGATGCTTAGGAAAATATTTGGGACTAAGAGGAATGAAGTTACAGGAGAATGGAGAAAGTTACACAACGCAGAACTGCACGTATTGTATTCTTCACCTGACATAATTAGGAACATTAAATCCAGACGTTTGTGATGGGCATGTAGCACGTATGGGCGAATCCAGAAATGCATATAGAGTGTTAGTTGGGAGGCCGGAGGGAAAAAGACGTAGATGGGAAGATAATATTAAAATGGATTTGAAGGAGGTGGGATATGATGATAGAGACTGGACTAATCTTGCTCAGGATAGGGACCAATAGCGGGCTTATGTGAGGGCGGCAATAAACCTCCTGGTTCCTTAACAGCTAGTAAGTAAGTATGGATTTCGGATTTGGTAAGGGGCGATTTCGGGAGGAATATTAAATATTTTAGGAGGTTGTAGTATGGACTATTTGAATAAAAAAGTTCATATAAAATGTGCGTCCAATTTTTAGAGTCATAGTTCAGAAAGGTGGAGGCATGTGATTTGTTCTACATTGTCTGTGTTTTATTACGGAAATGCTACAGAATATCCCCTAAGCATCAATGCAGCTTTAATCAGGGAATCAGCATGAGGAATGGAAGAAAACACCGGCACCTCGTGCAGATTCACACCGGTCGTCTGGGATGCGTACAATGAGGTTTGTGTGCGGACGGGCGTGACGTTGTGTACTACAGGGCAGGGCCTAGTTCAACTATGGAGTAATTGAATCCCCCCCCCCGACCTCCCCGCGGGCAAACACGGATGAGCATATGCATCCTCCTGTAAGCCTGCAAACCCGCAGTACACACGCCTATCAGTCTAATCAGTTTAATGGCATATGCTGTTTCCATTTCGAATTTATGAAATGCATGACGATAACCACAAAAAGAGAAGAGAACAAACCCTTCACTTATGTGACCAGCAGCGCAGACTCAGTAATGTGATTTACAGTACAACTCCATCGGCAAGTCTCAAATCTGCTTCCTTCATTAATGCTGTGGCTACTGTACCGAGCGGCAGTATTATGCTCTGAGTGAGACAAATGACTTACTGTGCAATCCAGAGTTCTGCGGCGCCGATGTGGAAGTGAGGCTACTTGGCCACATTCTGCCAACTTCTCGGTTATCAATGATCGAAGGATTTGTTTCATAGCGAGGATTCCTACTTGGACCGATCAAGATTTGTCTTAAAATTTAGAAAATCCTAATCGAGCTCGAGGTTCGAACCTAAGCCCCAATGCCTTGGAGCATGAGTACCAGTCTATGTCTTTACACGACATTGTGGTTGAATGGAGAAAGAAGAAAGGGTGATTAGCCCAGGAGAATGATAAGGAGTAGGTATGTGTGCGTGTGTGTTTTTTTTATATATAACCAAAAATGTATTTAAAAATAGGCTTAAGGACTTTACTAATAGACGGTAGTATATTATACACACTACTTAAAGGGTGTATTGATATCTTGTTATTTGAAGTGTTCTATCAGTGAGGAAGTGTGTTGTGTCAGTGAAGTGTGTAGTGTCAGTGAAGTCTATTGTGTAAGTGAAGTGTGTTGGTGTCAGTGAAGTGGCTGTGCAAAGTATTTGAACAGTGAAATGGTTAGAAGTGTTAGTGAAATCAGGTAGAATCAGTGCAGTGAGTGAGTTGACAGCGAAATAAGTGTAGTGCCGAAAGGTACTTGTGCAGGTATGAACCTGTCACACTCGTGGGTCTTAGTTCGAACTTAGGGTTAAGATACAAATTAGATTTACTTTAAATGTTATTTTACGTGACCATGCTTCATTTAATAAGATGCTCCTTGTTATTATTTTTATTATTATTATTATTATTATTATTATTATTATTATTTTTTATTAGTTGTGTTTATTATTAATTGTCATTATTGAGTCTAATTAGTTACCATTGCCACCGGGTATATACCCATTTGCAGTGTGAATACATACATACATACATACATATATACATACATACATACATATTTAAAGAGCTTATATGCATTGCAGCATTTCCTGGAAGAAATCACCCAACCATCCGGGATACTGTCTGTTTATATAGGCGATTCCAACAATACTGAATAGGGAGACAAGAACGACAATGATGCTCTTTATCACCTACCATGTTCAACAACTACTTGGATTTAGTGAAGAAATGTTTTCAGAACCTGGAGGGGGTGACAGTAGGAGGAAGACGAATAAAGTGTGTAAGATTTGCTGATGATATGGCGTTGTTAGCAGAAGAGGAGACGATACTAAAGGATAGGCTTACTCACTTACTGGCTTTTAAGGAACCCGGAGGTTCATTGCCGCCCTCACATAAGCCCGCCATCGGTCCCTATCCTGAGCAACATTAATCCATTCTCTATCATCATATCCCACCTCCCTCAAATCCATTTTAATATTATCTTCCCATCTACGTCTCGGCCTCCCTAAAGGTCCTTTTCCCTCCGGCCTTCCAACTAACACTCTATATGGTTTTCTGGATTCGCCCGTACGTGCTACATGTCCTGTCCATCTCAAACGTCTGGATTTAATGTTCCTAATTACGTCAGGTGAACAATACAATGCGTGCAGTTCTGTGTTGTGTAACTTTCTCCATTCTCCTGTAACTTCATCCCTCTTAGCCCTAAATATTTTCCTAAGCACCTTATTCTCAAACACCCTTAACCTATGTTCCTCCCTCTAAGTGAGAGTCCAAGTTTCACAACCGTAAAGAACAACCGGTAATATAACCGTTTTATAAAACCTAACTTTCAGATTTTTCGACAGCAGACTGGATGATAAAAAACTTCTCAACCGAATAATAACAGACATTTCCCATATTTATTCTGTGTTTAATTTCCTCCCGAGTATAATTTATATTTGTTACTGTTTCTCCAAGATACTTGAATTTCTGCACCTCTTCAAAAGATAAATTTGCAATTTTTATATTAAAGGATATGCTACTGGAGCTAAATGACATCTGTGAGCAATATTGGATCAAGATAAATTCAAAGAAGATTAAGACCATGGTTATCGCCAGAGAACTAAAGAAACTAACTTGCAAATTCTAAATGGGGTAGTAGAACAAGTGGAAAGCTTCAAGTACTTGGGATGTACTATAAGCAGATACATGAGCTCCTGCCAGCAAGTGAAAAGAAGAATAGCGATGGCAAAAGAAGTTCTCAATAGAAAGAGGAGCTACTTATGCGGACCTCTAGAAAAGGAACTAAGGAAGAGACTAATGAAGTGTGTTGTATGGATTGTGGCATTGCATGAGGCAAAAACATGGGCATTACGACGAAGGAAAAAGAAACGACTGAAAATATTTTAAATGTGGATATGGAGAAGAATAGAGCGTGTGAAGTGGACAGACAGAATAAGAAATAAAGATAAGCTAAAGAGTGCTTGACAAAGGAATAATACTGAAAGTGCTCGATAAGAAGGAGAAGAAGAAGAAGAAGGCATGATTATGGGCAAAGAAGAATCTGCCTACTGAAGTATGCACTGGAAGGAATGGTGAACGGGATAAAAAGTTCGGGATAGAAGATGATGTCAGATGAGAGATTGTATCCCTTTCTTACCTATAGATACCATATGGCAATAATTAACTTTATAGCATTTATATACTTGTGTGTTACATATGAAGGTAAATTTTGTGGATAACTTCTATTTCAATACATTTTCATCAATATAGTTTTGTTTCAAATGTTGCCACTCCCGTAACTTGGTCACTGAATTGGTCCTAATACAGCTATTTGTTTCAACATGGATTGCTTGTAAATTTAATTTGGGTTAGAAAGGGTTAAATGGATCGTGGATCTGCCCTTGGGCAGAAAACTATGGATGAATGCAGCAAAGTAAAATGGAGCTTTACCATAATAGAAATCAGTTGAAGAGTCATTATTTCTACATAGATGGCTATTCCTTTCACAGGTTTGTTTATGAAATTTATTTTTCAGGTGTTCCGTTGGGGAGGCCGAGAAGTAGATGGGAGGATAATATTAGAATGGATTTGAGGGAGGTGGGATTTAGAGATTGGATTAATCTTGCTGAGGATAGGGCTTATGTGAGGGCGGCAGTGAACCTGCGGGTTACTTAAAAGCCGTAAGTAAGGTGTTACGTTGTGATTTTTCTTTTTTTTTTTTTTTTTTTTGTTGCAAATACGTTGCTGCATTTAAGAACTAGCCTATGTAACACATCTTAATGAACATTTTTACTATATATATGTAAGAATAAATTCTACATTTAACTATAGCTAAAAAGATCCATATGATTCAGATTTGTTTCATCATCATTATTATTATTATCATTATTATTATTATTATTGTTATTATTATTATTACTACAAAACCTTAACAATTTCTCTACACGATAATTTTTTTTTCATTCAATTGTTAGCTGGAAATTCTCAGAAATGTAATTACAAAAATATGAATAATTGACAGTAGCCCATGGCTTGTCAGTATATATTTGCATTAATAGTCTTCCTCGTATGTAATCGTGAAAACCTCGTAACTAATTCAACAGTTCATAGCATAAATACATGCCAAAAAATGACTTTCATACCCCATCGGTAAGTCTATCGTGCTATCAAAAACGAGTGCAGTAAAAATTTTTTAATAGCCTCCCTATCGATATAAAAAATGAAACTCAAAACATAAGATTATTTGGGGTCGAATTAAAGAAGTACCTGATTTCTCACGCCTTCTATTCTGTAGATGAATTCATGACGTTCAATAACGCTTCATGAAATTGATACTAAAACTTTGTGTTGTACTAGTAGACTATATTGTAAATCTCGTCTGTATATATATATTTCATCTAGACTGTATGCTTTGTACTGCACTATTTTATTACTACTATTATTATTATTATTATTATTATTATTAATATTATTAGTATTATTATTATCATTATTATTATTATTATCTTATTCAGTTTTGTGTGTAAAATTGTAGTGTACTTTGTAAATTTGTAGTCTTTTTGCAACGCAGTTTTGCTCCTGGTTGAGTGTTAGAGAAGGCCGTATGGCCTTAACTCTGCCAGGTTAAATAAATCAGTATTATTATTATTATTATTATTATTATTATTATTATTATTATTATTATTACTTATCTTATTCAGTTTTGTGTGTAAAACTGTAGTGTACTTTGTAAATTTGTAGTGTTTTTTGTAACGCAGTTTTACTCCTGGTTGAGTTTTAGAGAAGGCCGTATGGCCTTAACTCTGCCAGGTTAAATAAATCATCATTGTTATTATTATTATTATTATTATTATTATTTTTATTATTATTATTATTATTATTATTATTATTATTATAGTATTAAATTTTTTGACTTGTTCCATATTTCAGCTGTAAGCAAAGTATGAATACCATGGAATGTTAATAAATACAATACAATACAAAACTTCGTCTGCACACCTACATAAGCATAAAGAGGGGGGAAAAATCAAAAGACAGCTGGTATATTTCCTAATAAATGAACCAGTTAAAAGAATGTGTAAGATACTGTAAATTAAACGATTCCAAATTGCTCTATTCTATAACGAAGTTTCGTTTAACTATCTTCAGTGGTATTAAAATACAAAGGTTTTCATGAGCACAGAAGGCCGACCTTTAACTACGCAGTATGCTTGAAATGAAGAGTGATTTACCAAATGGACGTGTGGCCCTAATTTCTTTAAACAGATCGATGCACACATTGATATACTGTGGAACTGTAAACTTTTATATTAGAATTGCTTTCGCCCACACACGTTTTTTCTCTTCCGTAGGAAACGAAAAAATATTGGCACGTGTTTCACATTACGGTAATTAGATTTACATCCTGGCACGCAGCAACTCTTCGAAAAATTGAAATATTATTTTTTAAAGCTAAAAGTTAGATTATTAATCAAAGCATGGGAACAATTACATTTCCAGTCACAGAAATTCAATACCACATCCAACAGCACACAGATTAAACCAAGCATGTGTTATTCATAAATTCAGTTTCTTTTTAATTTAGAAATCTTATCACTATTCGTTAGCTGCCACAAGGGACAAAGAGTACTTAACCATATAAATGTTTACAAGTTCAGTGACCCATTAATTTTGTTTTGACAATGAACCTCCTACAAGTACATAGCTGCAAATACATTTTGTGATTGGTGGAAATATACCTAGTTTTAGAGAGGCAAGTGTTACAAAAAAGTAAAGAATGCTAATGAACTTGGTTTCATTTCTAATATAGGTGATGCTTCAGGAGAGCAATTGATCCTTTCAAAGCAGCTAAAGTTACAACCGGAATAGGCTAATAGATGTAGGTATTCCAAGCCTTTTAAACACATCTTTCATGAAGAGAGTAGCGGTACCTCTTGCTCCAACCAGAAGTCCGATTACTTCAAGCTCTTTTAGCTGGTACTTTTGGAGGTAATATGGAATGGTAGGATTATAGATATTCTTTTTTTCCTTATCCACTTCTGCTGGCTGTTCTTCATCCGTTTCGAAACGCACAGTGGGATCAATTACTAATCCAGATCTCGTAGATTCCTTGAAAGCTATTATATCTATGCGCCGTGTACTGCCAGTGACGGAGAGACCATGTACTTCTTCAAAGGTGTTGTAATCGGCATCTTTAAGGGCACTGGCTATAATTGATCGTACTTGGTGATGTCTAGCGTTTCGCAGACCTTCGCCGTGCGGACAGGATCCCAGGACGTGTGCAAGAGTTTCAACCTCGTTGTGGCAATGCCTACAATGGTTGTCCTGAGATCTTCCCGGCACAGCGAGTACTGCAGCAACATTTCCAACCATTTTAATGCCATCGCGCCATTCGCTGTTGGAGAGTCCGTGTTTACAAATCCATTTGTTGGCACTAGGATATCTATACTAATAATAAATCTGTAGCCGACATTTTTCAGATAATTTTCGATTTTCCAAAAATAATTGGTCCTAACATATATAATTAACCACCCTGAAACCGAAAATAGCATTTTTGAAATTTTTGTTTGTATGTCTGTCTGTATGTTTGTTACCTTTTCACGCGATAATGGCTGAACCGATTTATATGAAAATTGGAATATAAATTAAGTTCGTTGTAACTTAGATTTTAGGCTATATGGCATTCAAAATACTTTATTTAAAAGCGGGGTTATAAGGGGGCCTCAATTAAATAAATCGAAATATCTCGCTTATTATTGATTTTTGTGAAAAATGTTACATAACAAAAGTTTCTTTAAAAATGATTTCCGATACGTTTTATTCTTTACAAAATTTTGATAGGACTGATATTTAATTAGATAAACGAGTTTGAAATTAAAATAACGCCATCTAAGACGGTGCAATGAATTAAGAACAAATGACTTCGTCTATAAGGGGCCTTGGACAAAAACAATCGAAAGCTATTAAACATAGCCTACAGAGAATGTTTGTGTATGAAGTAATATCACAAGTTAAATTAACCGATTTGTATAATTAATTATTATTTCACCATTGGAAAGTGTACTTTCTCTAGATGGACATAATGCTATAATGTTATTACAGTAACGTCTGAGTAAATCGAGAACAGGTAAGATTAAAATAGCTTGTTATGCACAGAAAATTTGATAGGCTATTTTGTACATTCGTTTTCTGTATTTCTTAAAATAATATTTATGTACACTCATTTCAATCTCAGAGAATTAACGAACAACGAGAGTGTATCGATTTAGTATGCAGTAATAGTACGTTAGCTTAGCAATCCATTATTTTATAATTCAAATTTTAACTATGCTCAATTGAATCGTGTTAAAATACATAAAATATATATGCAATAAATGCAATGCAAAAAAAAAAAGGTAATGAGCGAAGCAGATTATCTTGCGCTGTTGTAAAAGTTGTTCCCTGGATCAAACGTCTTATTTTAATTATGTAATTATTTTATATTTATTTCTAACAGGTGCAGCGGAGCGCACGGGTACGGCTAGTTGTTTAAATAAAACTACGCCTTTCCCTTTCTGTGGATGACGACACCAAATATCAAATTCTCTGTTCCTTAGACGATTACGTGTAATGCACGTATTCCATTTAACGTGCTTTGCAATGCTTCATAGATAATAAATAGCATTAATATGCATGTTCAATGTGAATTTCCATACACTGCATTCATATTGTTACCCTTAATATTTTTCAAACTAAAACTGGCCTTCAAAAGTAAGATAATAGTTCCCTTCTAAACTCTGACTTCACCATTAAGAAGACAATGACCCAGGAGACACGTGGGTCTCCCGAACGTATTAGCACAGTCCAGTATATACAATCACGAAGCTCAATATGTAGGGAATATGCATTTTATTTTATTTTATTGGGTTATTTTACGACGCTGTATCAACATCTAGGTTATTTAGCGTCTGAATGATATGAAGGTGATAATGCCGGTGAAATGAGTCCGGGGTCCAGCACCGAAAGTTACCCAGCATTTGCTCGTATTGGGTTGAGGGAAAACCCCGGAAAAAACCTCAACCAGGTAACTTGCCCCGACCAGGATTCGAACCCGGGCCACCTGGTTTCGCGGCCAGACGCGCTGACCGTTACTCCACAGGTGTGGACGGGAATATGCATCCATAGATAGTTGCTAACCGCTAGGATCGCTACTACCGCCTCATCACACTCAATGCGAAATAGTACCGGCACAGTCTATTGTTCCTAGTACCCTCAACAACGCAAGCTTCGTGACTCTGTACAGGGTGATTCAGACCACTCGTAACAGTAATTTATTTCGAAAACTAGTGCATTAAAATTTTCGAGACAAAAATATTTTTTACTAAAACAAATGTGAACTTTCACTTGAGCTTGATTTCATCAATCAGGAGGTAGGGTCAGTGGCGTATCACTTTAAAATTTTAAATGGGAGTCGGGGTGAAATATGGTACCATTTGACAGAGCTCTTCAAAACAAACAACCTTAGGAATTGTACCCATATGCAGACAATAAAAACAATATTGTATATAAACATTAGATCGGAAAGGCTTGGTTTTCGACTTTTGAAGGTCTATCTATGGAGGAGGCAGACTGTAATTCTGACAGTTGTTATCGTCCAGTCTGCTCTAAAAAAACTGAAAGTTAGACTTTATAAATCAGTTATATTACCGGTTGTTCTCTACTGTTGTGAAACTTGGACTCTCAATTTGAGGAAGAGAAGTTAAGGGTGTTTGAGAATAAGGTTCTTAGGAAAATATTCGGGGTTAAAAGGGATGAAGTTACAGAAGAATGGAGAAAGTTACACAACGCAGAACCGACATCATTAGTAATATTAAATCTATACGTTTGAGCTGTGCAGAGCATTTAGCACGTGTGGGTGAATCCAGAAAGTGATATTCAAGTCATAACGACAAGATTTATTAACACGATCTTTACGAATAAAATACAGAAGAAAGCGTTAAAAATATTCATAATTGTATAAGATATCAGCGGAAACAATTTTCTCTGCACAAATAGCACCCCTTCCCCAATTTAAAAATTCGATTACCCATAACAATAAAAATTATTTCTTGATTTCTAAAAATTATTTAATAATCTAGATATAGTTTTTAACCAGTATATCAAATTCAAACACAACATTAACTAAGAGTATGTAGAAATTCAAATTTAAATTTTTTTATGCTCGACCTAGCCGAAATGTAGTAATTATACACCTGGTAGTAGCCCTTTAATGCACCTCATTAAAGTACACCTATTCATTATAATTCAGTTGTTCAGCCAATGAGAAATCACCTTTGTACTGATTGTACCATTATAAAACCGCAAGTATCGATTATTCTTGGATATGCAATCCAAAGACAATTAGCGAAAAGTCACGGAGGCTGGAAATCCAATACTGTCGCAGAAGGTTATGTTCTGTTAATATAATAATTAGCGTTAATTGTAAATAATATTCAAATAAATTCAATTTGTCATCTCGTTTTTCAATTCTAAATCAATTTCCAGGTTATATCAAGCATAATGTTCATGTTATTCTCTAGATTATATCAAGGTCAATGACATTCGTGTTTAAAAAAATCAATACTTTCGTGTCTGCGCACATCTCACAATTCAGGTCAGTTCCGCACCTCACTTACATAAACATAACATGAATACTTCTGAATAATTTCAAGTTAGAAATATGGTCGAGCATAAAAAGTCATATGAAACTTGCCTATAATGGTAATTAAGACGCTCGTATGAAAATTATGAAACTCGCTTGCGCTCGTTTCATAAACGAACATACTCGCGACTTAATTGCTAAAATTATAGGCTCGTTGCATAATGTACTATTAAATGTATGCTTGCAAAAGATGTACATACTCCCTTAGCAGCGAATTCGTGATGGCATTGTTTCACGATACCAACCAATCAGGGAGCGTCTTCTCATCAGTTATAGCAATTGCTTGCCAATCAGCGTCCAGCGTCATAAAACCAAGTTTCACATCAGACTACTTTCCACTTAGAGGATAACTAGAGCATGCATGATCGTCGTAGTGCAAATATTACGCTATGAATGTAACTGTAGTGATGTAACATTGGTGTTTGCTAAGCCAGTCGCGGTATAGCACGTGAATGTAATTATGTTAGCTGCAATCTTGTTACATTCTACAAGGAGTTTGCCGATTATATAATGATATTCACTTCCTCGTGAGGTTTGTTTAATGCACATACAAGCACAGGGGATGGGGGCGTGAGAAAACTTCATCAGCATATAAAATTATTAGAAGTATCTTAGTTCAAGGATAGTAAGAGGGAACTTATAATCGGTGTACACAAGACAGCTAAAAGCGTGCAGTAGAAGTCCTTCGGCTCTACTGACATTTGAGAAGGAATTCCTTGAACTGAATGTCAGTGGATAATGCTTACTTACTTACTGGCTTTTAAGGAACCCGGGGGTTCATTGCCGCCCTCACATAAGCCCGCCATCGGTCCCTATCCTGAGCAACATTAATCCATTCTCTATCATCATATCCCACCTCCCTCAAATCCATTTTAATATTATCTTCCCATCTACGTCTCGGCCTCCCCAAAGATCTTTTTCCCTCCGGCCTCCCAACTAACACTCTATATGCATTTCTGGATTCGCCCATACGTGCTACATGCCCTGCCCATCTCAAACGTCTGGATTTAATGTTCCTAATTATGTCAGGTGAAGAATACAATACGTGCAGTTCTGTGTTGTGTAACTTTCTCCATTCTCCTGTAACTTCATCCCTCTTAGCCCCAAATATTTTTCTAAGCACCTTACTCTCAAACACCCTTAACCTATGTTCCTCTCTCAAAGTGATAGTCCAAGTTTCACAACCATAAAGAACAACCGGTAATATAACTGTTTTATAAATTCTAACTTTCAGATTTTTTGACAGCAGACTGGATGATAAAAGCTTCTCAACCGAATAATAACAGGCATTTCCCATATTTATTCTGCGTTTAATTTCCTCCCGAGTATCATTTATATTTGTTACTGTTGCTCCAAGATATTTGAACTTCTCCACTTCTTCAAAAGATACATTTTCAATTTTTATATTTCTATTTCGTACAATATTCTCGTCACGAGACATAATCATATACTTTGTCTTTTCGGGATTTACTTCCAAACCTATCTCTTTACTTGCTTCCAGTAAAATTCCCGTGTTTTCCCTAATCGTTTGTGGATTTTCTCCTAACATATTCACGTCATCCGCATAGACAAGAAGCTGATGTAACCCGTTCAATTCCAAACCCTCTCTGTTATCCTGGACTTTCCTAATGGCATACTTTAGAGCAAAGTTAAAAAGTAAAGATGATAGTACATATCCTTGCTTTAGCCCACAGTGAATTGGAAACGTATCAGATAGAAACTGACCTATACGAACTCTGCTGTACGTTTCACTGACACATTTTAATTAATCGAACTAGTTTCTTCGGAATACCAAATTCAATAAGAATATCATATAAAACTTCTCTCTTAACCGAGTCATATGCCTTTTTGAAATCTATGAATAACTGATGCACTGTATCCTTATACTCCCATTTTTTCTCCATTATCTGTCGAATACAAAATATCTGGTCAATAGTTGATCTATTACGCCTAAAACGACATTGATGATCCCAAGTAATTTCATCTACATATGGAATTAATCTTCTCAAAAGAATATTGGACGAAATTTTGTACGACGTCAACAAAAGTGATATTCCTCGAAAGTTACTACAGTTAGTCTTGTCCCCCTTCTTAAAGATAGGTAAGATTATGGCGTCATTCCATTGTTCTGGTATAATTTCCTTTTCCCAAATAGCAAGTACAATGTTATAAATTTCGTTAGATAATGCGCTTCCACTCTCTTGTATTAATTCTGCTGGAACTTGATCGATACCTGGATACTTATAATTTTTCATATTTTCTATCGCAATTTCGACTTCAGAAAGTGTGGGTTAGGGTATACTTAAATGGCTCAGCAGTTTGTATTTCAATTTCGTCCCGATCATTTCTATTTGGCCTATGCATATTTAGTTGTTGTCCAAAATAGTTTTTCCATCTGTTCAGGATTGAATGAGCGTCTGCAGATCTTATCCCTACCAGGTTAAATAAATAAATACTAATACTATTTTAAAGAAAAGCTACTTATCTTTTGCGTTCCAAATAGCCACATCTTTCACAAACCTCGCATTAAAAAAAACTTTTGAATCACAATGTATATTGCAAACATAAACACGTACAGTCATATTTTTATGACGGTGGCCTACACACATTTGTCAATTCACGTATGTGCAATGTGTATTAAAACACGTGTAGGCCTATTACACGACATACACGTAGGATTGGAGTAAAGATATTAAAAATAATCAGTTCGTTATCGTTTGGATTGGTTAAAGGCCATCCGTTACATTCGACATAAGTTATTAAATTTCAGAAACATGACTTCGTTTCCAATAAATGAGACCTCTATCTGCAAGATATGTTAAGAATTTAGAATCGATATTTCAGACAACACAGCTGCATACCTGGGCGTGACGAGTACATCTAGGTGTGTCGACAGAGTTGTGGATTAGACATTCAGACCGGATGGACTTGTGTTGTTTCGTGCAAACAAGGCAGCACGCTCCGCAATTGCAGAAGAGCGATCGTGATCGTGATCGTGATTTACCATCAGCAGATATTACAAACGCGAAGATTCGTGCAGATTAAACAATTCTCGGAACAATGTCAATTCGGACAGCTGTGTGTATCGCGTGTAGCCTATCCGTTTTGATTACGACTGAGACAAAAAACCGTTCATTTAAAAAGGGCCTGTACCCAAAACATCAAATTTCACAGGAGACAAAAAATTAAATATTTCCCTAACGTTTTTGAGTACCACAGTATCTGTTTTTACGGGAATACAATGTTGAGAAAGAATCTTTCTTTTGAGTTTTACTTCAACCTGTAGCTAATAATATACAGGGTGTTTCAAAAATACGGGGCATAATTTCAGGTATGTATTTCCCACAAGTAGACAATCAAAATAGTTCATTACAACATGTGTCCGGAAATACTTTATTTCCGAGTTATGGCCTTCACAACATTGAAATTCACCGGAACGTTTTTCTTTCCGCAGGTCGTTGCCGTCAAAGGAGATATTAAGAGGGCACTCTGACAGTTCATTCCGAGGCGATGGTTACATTCAGTGTTGTGTAGGTGCTTGGATAGAAGGTTTCCTGATCGATGGATAGGTAGACGTAGCCCAATTGCTTGGCCTCCACGCTCACTTGATCTGAACCCTCTCGATTTCTACTTGTGGGGCCATTTAAAATCATTGGTTTATTCGTCTCCGGTGCCTGATTTGGAATCCCTTCGGAATCGAATTGTGGCATGTTCTGAGGACATACGCAATACTCCTGGAGTTTGGGATCGTGTTCGCAGGTCAATGAGACATCGATGTGAGGTCTGTATTCAAGCAGGAGGTGGAGATTTTGAACATCTTCTGTAATGACAACGACCTGCGGAAAGAAAAACGTTCCGGTGAATTTCAATGTTGTGAAGGCCATAACTCGGAAATGAAGCATTTCCGGACACTGTTGTAAGGAACTATTTTGATTGTCTACATGTGGGAAATACATACCTGAAATTATGCCCCGTATTTTTTAAACATTCTGTATACTATAAGAGATTACGTCTTGCTGTACTATGTGGAGGAAAAAATAATCACCAATTGGGAACAGGATTTCGTGCTCAGAAAATAATGAAATCAACATTAAAAAGATCGAATTTATCAGTGACAGGTTATCGTGTTATAGTACCTAAGATTAGATGGTGCGATATCATAGTTATAAATGCTAACACCCCTACAGAAGAGAAAGACGAGAATTTAAAGGATAACTTCTACAAGGAATTGGAACATACTTTAGATCAGTTGTCTAGAAGTAACATGAAAATTTTATGGGTGGATTTCAATGCTAAAGTAGGACGGGAGGATATTTTTAAACCGATTGACTATTGGAAAAGAGAGTATACACGTAACTAGTAATGATAATGGATTTAGGTTAGCCAACTTTGCGACATCAAAAAATTTAATTTTCAAAAGTACAACATTCTCTCATGAGAATATACATAAATATATTTGAACTTCTCCAGATGGATTGACACACAACCAAATAGATTACATCTTGATAGATAAACGAAGGCATACTAGTATAGTATATATTCGAACTTTCTTGGGGGCAGACTGTAATTCTCACAGCTTTTGTCATCCGGTCTGCTCTCAAAAAAGCTGAAACTTAGAATTTGTAAAACAGTTATATTACTGGTTGTTCTGTATGGTTCTGAAACTTGGACTCTTACTTTGAGAGAGGTACAGAGGTTAAGGATGTTTGAAAATAAGGTGCTTAAAAATATTTCGGGCTGAAAGGGATGAAGTTACAGGAATATGGAGAAAGTTACACAACGCAGAACTGCACGCATTATATTCCTCACCTGATATAATTGGGAACACTAAATCCAGACGTTTGAGATGGGCAGGGCATGTAGCACGTTTAGGCGAATCCAGAAATGCATATAGAGTGTTAGTTGGAAGGCCAAAGGGAAAAATATCTTTGGAGGGGCCGAGACATAGATGGAAGGAAGGTGGGATATAATGGTAGGGATTGGATTAATCTTGCTCAGGATAAGGACCGATGGCGCTCTTATGTGAGGGCGGCAATGAACCTCCAGGTTATCTAAAAGCTATTTGTAAGTTTGTAAGTTACTTACACAAAGGACATTATATTTAGATTTCATAACACATTATAAAATATTTTTACTCAATATGTTTTGCTTGTAAGTTGACAATATTATGGTTATTACAAACTTATTTCTATATCATAATTACTCTTACAATTATTATTGCTATTTTTGTTGTTTAAATACAGATTGCACATTCTGTAATTATATTTATCTCGCCATGTACAAATTATTTTTTTTGTTTTATTTTATTTTTTGTATTAAAATTAATTGATTGTTTTTGTATATATATATATTGTTAATTAAAATTGTTCAATTATAGTTTATTTTTACTGTATAGGATATATCATTAATTTATAAAAGTAGATTTTTGTTGTACTCTGTGTATCAGGGTTTATTAAATTATATTATAAATGTTTTGTTTCCCGATTTTGAAGGATCTAGTTAATTATTTTAGTTATTGTTGTAAAATATGCTCGTGTATCAACATCAATTATACGTAATATAGCTATATTTTAACGGTTAAGTTGTCATGCGGTAAGAAAGTGCTTGAGGGACATGGAGGTAAAGATCCAAGCTTACTTGTACAACGACCGTCTTTTGTCCCCTGACAAGGACCCGGCACTCATTTGAGAGGAGACTGAGTCAACCTCAGAGTCGTTCTGGAAGTTTATCAACGAAAAATCCTTCCACTACATTCTATTGAACTCAGGATCTTTCAGTCCGTAGCCAGCAGCCTCACGAACTGAACCACATGATCGCATATTTTTATTTTACAGTTTAATCTATTATACTATCACTGAGGGACAAGGCTTTCTACATAATGACTCCTTTGAGGAATGTCGCGTAGTTGTATTTACTGTAGAAATTATTCACATCACAGGTGACAAAAAAGAATCTGTCATGTTTGCTATCAATTTATTCTAAAAGCAAAACACGGTGAGAACACAACCACCTGCTACGTTAATACGATAGTCACGCCATGTGGTCGTAAGTTGAAACTCGAATCACGGAAAAGAGAAGATCAAAATAGTAAACCTTCAAAATTAATGTAAGCTTGCAGCAGTTTACGAACTTCCCACGATGTACACGTCTTAGCAAAAGCAACACTGGGTAAAGCACCCACTGATATTAAAGTTTCTCCTCTGTATCTAAATTGAGGTGTTTTTTGTTTGAATTACATTTAATTGAATTAAGTATATATTTACACTGGGAGGATGTGATATGAAAACGCAGTACCTGTATTATTATTATTATTATTATTATTATTATTATTATTATTATTATTATTATTATTATTATTATTATTATTACTTACTTACTTACTGGCTTTTAAGGAACCCGGAGGTTCATTGCCGCCCTCACATAAGCCCGCCATTGGTCCTTATCCTGACCAAGATTAATACAGTCTCTACCATCATATCCCACCTCCCTAAAAATCCATTTTAATATTATCTTCCCAACTACGTCTCGGCCTCCCCGAAGGTCTTTTTCCCTCCGGCCCCCCAACTAACACTCTATATGCATTTCTGGATTAGCCCATACGTGCTACATGTCCTGCCCATCTCAAAAGTCTGGATTTTATGTTCCTAATTATGTCAAGTGAAGAATAAAATGCGTGCAGCTCTGCGTTGTGTAACTTTCTCCATTCTCCTGTAACTTCATCCCTCTTAGCCCCAAATATTTTCCTAAGCACCTTATTCTCAAAAAACCTCAATCTCTGTTCCTCTCTCAAAGTTAGAGTCCAAGTTTCACAACCATACAGAACCGGTAATATAACTGTTTTATAAATTCTAACTTTCAGATTTTTTGACAGCAGACTGGATGACAAAAGCTTCTCAACCGAATAATAACACGCATTTCCCACATTTATTCTGCGTTTAATTTCCTCCCGAGTGTCATTTATATTTGTTACTGTTGTTCCTAGATATTTGAATTTTTTCACCTCTTCGAAAGATAAATCTCCAATTATTATAGTTCCATATCGTACAATATTCTGGTCACGAGACATAATCATATACTTCGTCTTTTCGGGATTTACTTCCAACCCTATCGCTTTACTTGCTTCTACTAGAATTTCCGTGTTTTCCCTAATCGTTCGTGGATTTTCTCCTACCATATTCATGTCATCCGCATAGACAAGAACCTGATGTAACCCATTCAACTCCAAACCCTATCTATTATCCTGGACTTTCCTAATGGCATATTCTAGAGCAAAGTTAAAAAGTAAAGGTGATAGTGCATCTCCCTGCTTTAGACCGCAGTGAATTGGAAAAGCATCAGATAGAAACTGACCTATACAGACTCTGCTGTACGTTTCACTAAGACACGTTTTAATTAATCGAACTAGTTTCTTGGGAATACCAAATTCAATAAGAATATTATATAAAACTTCTCTCTTAACCAAGTTATACGCATTATTAATATTATTTTTATTATTATTATTATTATTATTATTAGTTTATTACTTTGTATTTTTTTCCGCCACGGTAGTCTAGTGTTGTAATTATAATCTTGTGGATTCGGATTCGATCTCCGGTGAACCCTCGATTTATAACTAGTGTCGGGAAAGCCCGTGGGCCCAAGCGGGGGCCTCGGTCCAGGTCTCAAATGGGTTTTCTCCGAGAATTTCGCTTCCCTTGTGGCATCCCAACAAATCTTCATAATCGTCACATCTCATCGCGGGTTTAGCGTAGACAGCTTTCTGTGGCGCACCCGGGGCAACGACTATGTCGGTAAATTGAACTACATAACTTGGCTTCATATGTGTGAATGACGTAAGTCAAGCATCCGTCACTAGTAAAAAAAAACTTGGTTGTTTTACCTATTAATAGTATTAGTAAAATAAAGAAATGCATTACTTTCTAACCCATGTATTGTGGGTCCCTATCACCACGGCATGGCGCGTCCTCAGGTTGCGGATAGAGGAGACGGCCTCCAGATATGGAGGGTAGCTGCGAATATATTGAATAAGCAGTCGCGGACAGCCGTTAAGGGGTGGTCCTCCAGCTTGGGGGTTGGGCGAAGGGCTAACAACCCATCACCGTAAAAAACAGCTTGTTACGAATCCTTCAAATAAGCCTCGGAATTGGACTGATTCTCTGGCACGACCACAGCAAAGTTGGGAGGCCGGAGGGAAAAAGACCTTTAGGAAGGCTGAGACGTAGATGGGAAGATAATATTAAAATTGATTTGAGGGAGGTGGAATATGATTATAGAGAATGGATTAATCTTGCTTAGGATAGGGACCAATGGCGCGCTTATATGAGGGCGGCAATGAACCTCCGGGTTCCTTAAAAGCCAGTAAATAAGTATTACTTTCTAACACTTAGCCTATTGTAACAATACTTCTATATACAACTAATAGATAAGTTAGTCGACCTGGTTGGCGAGTTGGTATAGTGCTGGCCTTCTATGCCCAAGGTTGCGGGTTCGATCCCGGGCCAGGTCGATGGCATTTAAGCGTGCTTAAATGCGACAGGCTCATGTCAGTAGATTTACTGGCATGTAAAAGAACTCCTGCGGGACAAAATTCCGGCACATCCGGCGACTCTGATATAACCTCTGCAGTTGCGAGCGTCGTTAAATAAAACATAATTAACATTTAGATAAGTTACGCCTTATTTTGCTAAGGACAGCCCACTTGAATATTAGTTTTCAAGTTTGAATTCAAATTAAAAAGCAATTAATAAGATTGGTTTAAAACAGAGATATCTTTACGTTTAACAGGACAGGAAAGTGGAGTTATTAAATTTCTTAATTCAGGTGATGTTTCATTATTTTGTGAAGCGGATTGTACACACTTGGAATTCCCTAAGACCGAAAGTCGCCACTGGTCACAATTCCTTAGATATTCTTATCAGCCTGGTCAACAGCGTTCGGTTACAAATTGAGACAATGCTTCCACCATATCGTTTTTACACCGCCACTGAGTACTCTATTTTACGCATTCAATTAATTCTAGCTCTCCTGTTCGAGTGTTCATTGGAATTTCCTTGTCGCCGTGAATAACGCTTGCTGCATTGTTATGCAACCCATTGAATCGTGCGGGAAGCAGTACATATTGCTTCTTATTGAAGTCAGCTGCAGAAATAACGTCGTCACTCCGACAATATCAGATCGCCGTGCATGATGTAATAGCTTGCGAGCTGAATTCTCCGGCTACTTCAATGACAAATTTACTTCCGTCAATGTTCGTTTATTATGTATTAAAAGCAAAGATTTATATGGATTCTGAACTCATTTCGCTGGGATTATCACTAGGGAGCGGATTTTTATGTGCTAAAAAATTTTAATATATTTATTTTTTATGTGCTAAAAAGTACGAAAATATTTGCTAAAAATAAAAAAAAATATTTGTTTTAAATATGACAAAAAAATACCTCATTTAGCTTGGAAAAAAAATGTTAGTATGTACTCACCCACCACACTTGAGTGCTAGTAGTTGGCCGAGAATTGCAGTGAACAACAAAGGTCATCTCCAAATTCTCCATCACAAATGCATGCCGATTATCTCTGAACAACGACTTATACTGTGAAAACGATCTTTCCACATCAGACGTGCATATTTAAAGAGAGGAATGTCACAAACACAAACACCGTCAATTTCACCTACAGGCACCCCTCCAATACTTGAGCAACTTTACACATTTTTTTTATATACACTGTTTTTCCCAAACACATTCTGGAATTTATCCCTTAGTAATTGTGCTTCTGAACCTGGTAGCGAGTCTAGTTTAATTTCCACGGCACGCACCTCCCTGTTTCAGACAACAGGTTTTTGGATGTTTCGAGTTTTTTTTATGGTGTCACACAAAAAGCTTAGATTTGCTAATAGGAAAGCCAAATCTTTTTTAAACAACCATCTTTCAGTATATCTCGAAGGATATCGATTGATGAAGCCAGGTAACAGGGAATCACAACAAGACGTATTGCCTCACTTGATGGACATTAGCGAGAGGCGAGAGATTTGTTTAAATTTAATAATTTTCATACCCAGCTCTTATCTGTTGTGTTTCACAAACAAAGCGTGGAATGAAATCGTCTTCAGCAACAATAAACATTCAAATTGTGTTACAAGATCTGTCCTCCTTGTCCACGTTAATTTATTCTCTAATAATAACACTGATATGCTGCCTAGCAGTTCTCAGAACTTGAGGCGATACTATTACAAAAATGGATCACGGATGCACCACACAGAGCTTAGAAACACGAAGCAACCAAGAATTCTTATAAAAGATAACGTACTTCTGAGTGATATAATTGATTAAGTTTTAAAGTGTTTAAAAGTCCTTGTAAAAAATTATTTAAGTAAAAAATCTCCAAGATTTATGTGTTTATAATAGATTTCCTGAAAATATGTATTTACATAATTTTTTTGTGAAATTATGTGTTTTTATGTGAAATAAAATTCGGGTTTTAAACTTGAAACTTCATGTACGC
Organism: Periplaneta americana; assembly: GCF_040183065.1. Taxonomy (NCBI): domain Eukaryota; kingdom Metazoa; phylum Arthropoda; class Insecta; order Blattodea; family Blattidae; genus Periplaneta; species Periplaneta americana. The sequence goes on along the minus strand of NC_091120.1, from coordinate 2,381,739 downwards.
AATTTTTTACTTTGTTAATTGTGTTTTATCACACGCAAAAATAATATTTAATTACATAGGAATCCGCTCCTTAATTATCACCTTCATCTCATTCAGACGCTAGATAGGTCTGACCATAGCAGTTGAAAAAGCATCGTAAAATAACCAATTAAAAAACTTCTCTAATTCTAATTCAGGATATATGCAATACAATTATCATTACGAGGTTAAAATTAATTTGTGCGAGATCGTGCGTATTTGCTTGTTTTCCGCACAGAACCAATACGCGGTAAGTGTGAAATACCACATTCAGTATTCCCAACCTAACACACATAACAATTTCCCTCTTCTTACCGCTTAAGCGCGACATCATTACACTGCTTTAGGCTTTTAACATATTATTTTTAGAGACTTTTAACATAGTAATAATTATAAATTGGAAACTTACCACTGCAATTTCACCTAAATTGCAATGTTAATTATAGTTTTTAAATATTTGCAAAAATTAAGTAAAGTCTACTACTCCACGAAACTTATTGCATTCCTGATACAAGTAACATTAAGGAAGCCGTGAAAAAATCAACGAGATTCCAGATGCCGATGTTATTACTGCAATATGTTATATAAATAATATTGTTAAAATATTAAAATGAAAAATAAATCATTACATAACCTTACCATTTGTTTTAAGTTCGCATTTATAGACTGGGGGGGGGGGGGGAAAGACAGACGTATATCACGGCCTGCTGGAGTATAGTAAACACAGAAAACATTTTACAGCAACAATGTTGAAGAAAGATATTTTGGTGTTCCGAAGTTGGCGTCATTAAACAGAAACCAACATGGAGATTTCATTGCAACTAATTAGAAATTCGTCTTTCAGGTATGTAATAAACGATCTTCGCACAAAATAATGTACGATACACGAGCGGTATGTTTGTTTTCATGTTCTCTGAAATTAAAAAAGCTCAACTACGTTTCGCTTTTTCAATCTTTTCCTCGAACATGAAAACGTCAACATACCGCTCTTGTAACGTATATTACTATTACTGCAATCCAGGTAAATACAGCAAACTTTCGATTACCAGACCAAATTTCGTTCAAACGTAATATAAATGAAACAAACTAGACTACTAAATTTGAAAAGTTTTTAATCATAATTTAAATTACGATAAATAAAACAAACTCTCGATTATGAGAATAAAATTACTTTATTCCTAATTGTGATTAAATTCAGTAAATCTATCAAAATTAAACCATGATCTTGCGTTAGTCAGCAGCTGGGCTAGGAAATGCGGGCTAAACCTTAATCCAGGTAAAACGCAAGTAATTCTACTAGGACATCAAAGATTACATCTTCCATGAGCATTAATACACTTTTGCCAGTGACTTTAAATAATACTATAATACCATTCAGTAGGCCTACTACCGTCAAAAACTTAGGTTTCCATTTCGACTCGAATCTCAGCTGGACTGCACAGGTAAAATATGTCTGTAAGAAAACTTTCTCAATCTTTCATTCACTGAAAAGACTGAAAATTTTCTTTCCTTCTAAACTGAAACATCTTGATACAGACCCTGGTGATGCCTTACTTTGACTATTGCGACGTTTTGTATAGTGACCTTAGTGTTGAATTGTCATTGAGGCTTCAGCGTGTTCATAAAAGTTCAGAAAAAATATGTAATTAAAATAGGAACTAGCAAAAATAATCCTATTTCACCGTAAGCAATGTTTCTCGTTACTTATAGAAATTATGCTTCGGGGAATTATACAGTATTATTAATGTTAGTGACCATAAGCAAAACAGAAACGTTTATAAACCTCTAGGGCAGTGGACGTCAGCACTCGCTGACATGTGCAAAGGGTAAGCGAAGCCGTCCCGTGTGCACCGTCGTGCAGCAGGAAGAGATAGAGAGCATACCCGCTAGCAGCTACTAGTGCACCATGGTGAACTGTGTTCTCCGCGGGTAAGTGACGCTAGCCCCAGGGTGCTCTGTGCTGACGACCCCTGCTCTAGCGCATTTAACACAGAATTATATAAACATGCGAAGTACATAAAGAAAAAACAATTATTGTGCCAATTCATTAAATATAAGGAATTGTTTAATATTTACGTATTATTAATGTGTTCAGAAAACTGTTGTATGAATTTAACTCTTAAATGCAAAACTATTACATATTATTATTATTATTATTATTATTATTATTAATATTATTATTATTATTATTATTATTATTATTATTATTATTATTTCATTAGCAGCAGCAGTATAGTTACTATTATCATTAAGTTACTAATATGATTATTAATTTCGATTTTAATTTTACTATTTTTATTAGCATTATAATTATTAATAATATTAATGAATACAAATATAAATGATACTCGGGAGGAAATTAAACACAGAATAAATATGGGAAATGCCTGTTATTATTCGGTTGAGAAACTTTTATCATCCAGTCTGCTGTCAAAAAATCTGAAAGTTAGAATTTATAAAACAGTTATATTACCGGTTGTTCTTTATGGATGTGAAACTTGGAATCTCACTTTGAGAGAGGAACATAGGTTAAGGGTGTTTGAGAATAAGGTGCTTAGGAAAATATTTGGGGCTAAGAGGGATGAAGTTACAGGATAATGGTGAAAGTTACACAACACAGAACTGCACGCATTGTATTCTTCACCTGACATAATTAGGAACATTAAATCCAGACGTTTGAGATGGGCGAATCAAGAAATGCATATAGAGTGTTAGTTGGGAGGCCGGAGGGAAAAATACCTTTAGGGAGGCCGAGACGTAGATGGGAGGATAATATTAAAACGTGTTTGAGAGAGGTAGGATATGATGATAGAGAATGGATTAATCTTGCTCAGGATAGGGACCAATGGCGGGCTTATGTGAGGGCGGCAATGAACCTCCGGGTTCCTTAAAAGCCAGTAAGTGAAGTGAAGTGATTATTAATGAATAAATAAGTACATAAATAAGTAAAAAGTAACTAATAAGTAAATAAATAAGTAAATAGACAAATAAATAAATAAATATTGCTTAATTCAGGTTACATTCATTTATTTTATTGGGTTATTTTACAACGCTGTATCAACATCTCAGGTTATTTAGCGTCTGAGTGAAATGAAGGTGATAATGCCGGTGAAATGAATCCGGGGCCCAGCACCGAAAGTTACCCAGCATTTGCTCGTCTTGGGTTGAGGGAAAACCCCGGAAAAAACCTCAACCAGGTAACTTCCCCCGACCGGGATTCGAACCCGGGCCACCTGGTTTCGCAGCCAGACACGCTGACCGTTACTCCACAAGTGTGGACTTCAGGTTACATAATATTACAAAGTTAGAATCTAAGGCTATCTCCTACAATTACCAGTGTTATTTAGGCATAGAGAAAAATTAATTTTTGTTTTAAAATGGACCCACATATCCCATACGAGAATGCAATTAACGCAAAACACAATTTATTATAAGATCAGCCTTAGCGTAACAGAGAAAAATGGAATCGAGAATGCTGTCCAAGAAATTAGAAAACAATGGGTTAAATGAAAATACCGAACACTCGAAATGGATATAAATAATAATTTGTTATTCTGTACAAATACTACACCGAAGAATTTCTTCTTTATCCACTTTGATCATATAGCATTCATTTTCTGCAAGCAGCATTATGTACAACCAACACGACGCGTCATCAGTTTGCTGGGCTCTGAATGGCCAGTTTCGATCGAGCTTCAGGTCAGCTGTTCCTTCAGTGTAGCCAACACAAGCGAGCCTTGAGCACAGAGCCAACATAGTTTCAACGAGTGGTCTGTTCAAACAAAGCAAGTGCCAGAAGTTTATGGAGAAAGTGGAAGCACGCTTAAACTTAATACAAAGTTGAAGGAGTTTCATTTATTCCAAGTTTCATTTAGTTCTGAGTATTTTAATTAAATTTCAATTTACAACAAATCACCAGTGATATTCATCTTATTTATTTCGGTGCTAATTCTTATAAAAAAGAATTCGACAAAAATAATGCTTTGTTCTTCTGTAACATCAATTCCAGCTTATCCACATTGCAGGACATATACGATTTTAAAAATTTGTTATATTTAATGTAGGCCTATAACTTTTTCTAGGCTAGTTAAGTTCTGCACTATTACAACAACGAAGCTGTAACCAATTTACATTAGCATGTTAAATAAAATTTCAACGACGTCCGTACCAAATGTAGGTTGTCGGAACATTACAGATGATGATAATAATAATAATAATAATAATAATAATAATAATAATAATAATAATAATAATAGTAATAATAATAATAACAACAATAATAATAATAATAACAATTCTGAAAGTTAGAATTTATAAAACAGTTATATTACCGGTTGTTCTTTATGGTTGTGAAACTTGGACTCTCTCTTTGAGAAGGAACATATGTTAAGGGTATTTGAGAATAAGGTGCTTAGGAAAATATTTGGGGCTAAGAGAGATGAAGTTACAGAAGAATGGAGAAAGTTACACAACACAGAACTGCACGAATTGTATTCTTCACCTGACATAATTAGGAACATTAAATCCAGACGTTTGAAATGGGCAGGGCATGTAGCACGTATGGGCGAATCCAGAAATGCATATAGAGTGTTAGTTGGGAGGCCCCAGTAAGTAGGTAAATAAGTAATAATAATAATAATAATAATAATAATAATAATAATAATAATAATAATCCTTTATTTATACTGGCAGAGTTAAGGCCATAGGGCCTTCCCTTATACTCTACCAGGTCACAAAGTATACAAGCAGTTAAAATTTAACAAAAAGTTATAGAACAGAATACTAACATACGTATTACAAAAAAATAATAATAGCATAATAAAATCGACACTAAACAACATGAATATAATACGATAATAGAAAAAAGAAAGTAAAATACATTGGAATAGAGTAAAAGCAGTTAATTTTGTACAAATGGTTAATATGGAAATCGTAAGGTAGAATATAACAAAATGGAATGTAATAAAATAATAATGAAAAAGAAAAGAAATACGAATATTAAATAAAATTCGCAATAAAAAGGCTATGATAATAAATCCATCGGCTGAAAAAGAGAACAAAAAGGGGAAAGGAAGGAAAGAAATATATAGCCTATATTTTTATAAAACTATCGCTGAGAAAAGGACTTATAACTGAAAGGAATCTGAATTGAAAAAGTGCAATTTTAATTTATTTTTGAAACTAGACAATGTCCGACAGTCTCTGACAATCGCAATTGCATAGAATATTTGAGGTTAAACGAGCTCAAGCGAAATTCCTTCGTACTTCACCTATACGTCTTCATTTATTTTGTAACTGTTCACCGAGTCATACCAATTGAGGAGAAATATTATAGCCAGGATTTCACGACAGAAAAACATATTAGCGTATGGTATTTTATTTGCCAAAATGTATGTAAACAATAATTGATCTAGACTCAGAATATAAACTCGTTGCTAGTAGGCCTAACCGTGCCGTTCCGGTGCGACCATAATGCTAAAATAAATAATTGGTAGTATTTACCTTGAACCAAAAGTATAATATGGCAATTTTTAGGAAAACAATGTTTTTTTTATTGGGTTATTTTACGACGCTGTATCAACATCTAGGTTATTTAGCGTCTGAATGAAGTGAAGGTGATAATGCCGGTGAAATGAGTCCGGGGTCCAGCACCGAAAGTTACCCAGCATTTGCTCGTATTGGGTTGAGGGAAAACCCCGGAAAAAACCTCAACCAGGTAACTTGTCCCGATCGGGATTCGAACCCGGGCCACCTGGTTTCGCGGCCAGACGCGCTGACCGGAAAACAATGTTATGTTTTCAATAGTATTTACCCTGGATCAAAATTACAAACACAACTTAGCGTGACATTACGAAAGTTTCAAGTTAGTGTATTCGGAATTACTATATTTTTAAGCACTGGACAAAGAATGGTGATTTTTTTTTCGTAAAGTTGTCAGTATCTCTCTTTGAGAAGCATTAGTCAGCAGTCCGAAGACTGGTTGCCTCACACCAATAAGGCATCACTCGTGAGGTAAATAACCCAGGAGATAAAGGGGTGGGATGACCAGTTTCTTTCCCCTCTCCATAATCAACAGTGTTTCTCTCTTCTTAACTTTTACAATAAACTGTCTAGCTTTTATTAATCAGTTAATCTTTTAGTACTTCGATTTTTTTTGTATTTGTAAATTTAATATTAATTGTAATTATAATTGTAATTGTATTCTTAATATTGTAGTTGTAATCCCCTGGTAGAGGGGAAGAGAAGACCTGATGGCCTTATCTCTACCAGGTTAAATAAATAAATAAATAAATAAATAAATAAATAAATAAATAAATAAATAAATAAATAAATAAATAAATAAATAAATAAATAAATAAATAAATAAATAAATAAATAAATAAATAAATAAATAAATAAATAAATAAATAAATAAATAAATAAATAAATAAATAAATAAATAAATAAATAAATAAATAAATAAATAAATAAATAAATAAATAAATAAATAAATAAATAAATAAATAAATAAATAAATAAATAAATAAATAAATAAATAAATAAATAAATAAATAAATAAATAAATAAATAAATAAATAAATAAATAAATAAATAAATAAATAAATAAATAAATAAATAAATAAATAAATAAATAAATAAATAAATAAATAAATAAATAAATAAATAAATAAATAAATAAATAAATAAATAAATAAATAAATAAATAAATAAATAAATAAATAAATAAATAAATAAATAAATAAATAAATAAATAAATAAATAAATAAATAAATAAATAAATAAATAAATAAATAAATAAATAAATAAATAAATAAATAAATAAATAAATAAATAAATAAATAAATAAATAAATAAATAAATAAATAAATAAATAAATAAATAAATAAATAAATAAATAAATAAATAAATAAATAAATAAATAAATAAATAAATAAATAAATAAATAAATAAATAAATAAATAAATAAATAAATAAATAAATAAATAAATAAATAAATAAATAAATAAATAAATAAATAAATAAATAAATAAATAAATAAATAAATAAATAAATAAATAAATAAATAAATAAATAAATAAATAAATAAATAAATAAATAAATAAATAAATAAATAAATAAATAAATAAATAAATAAATAAATAAATAAATAAATAAATAAATAAATAAATAAATAAATAAATAAATAAATAAATAAATAAATAAATAAATAAATAAATAAATAAATAAATAAATAAATAAATAAATAAATAAATAAATAAATAAATAAATAAATAAATAAATAAATAAATAAATAAATAAATAAATAAATAAATAAATAAATAAATAAATAAATAAATAAATAAATAAATAAATAAATAAATAAATAAATAAATAAATAAATAAATAAATAAATAAATAAATAAATAAATAAATAAATAAATAAATAAATAAATAAATAAATAAATAAATAAATAAATAAATAAATAAATAAATAAATAAATAAATAAATAAATAAATAAATAAATAAATAAATAAATAAATAAATAAATAAATAAATAAATAAATAAATAAATAAATAAATAAATAAATAAATAAATAAATAAATAAATAAATAAATAAATAAATAAATAAATAAATAAAATGATGACGGAGATATACCTACAAGCAGTCATATTATGAAAGCTTTGTCATAATTATATAATTATTTATTGTCTGTGGTTGATTTCATTGCTTCTTCTAATACTATAATTTCTACGTATTTCAGATTTTATGTTCTCGTGCATTTCATATTGCTACAATTCCTTTCTTTGGTAATATATTCACCTCGTTTATGAAGCACCTCAATTTTCCAACAATTCTACTCAAGAAATTATATCGCTGTAAAATCTTTAAATATTAAACTTCATCTCCAAAAAAAAAAAAATTCCTCATAAATTCGACGATATTCAATTCCAAGATCACCTGAACTTCCCGGACGCTTATTTCTACTAGGTAGATACAAACAAAATAATTACATGCATGCTAAGCACCTTATTTATCTAAATCAAGTTTAACAGTAGAAAAAATCCGAAAACAGTAATTTCTTTGTTGGGAAACGAACACCGTTACATTGATAAACAGTTTGAGAAAACATCCAACATAATAAAACCAACGTTTTGACTGAAATACACAAAGAATGATAACTGATAACTAGTATTACCTTAGAGCCCTTCATCCTCAGGGTTATGTAGCTGAAACACAGCACCCCTTCTTGTCTCCACTGATAACATCACATTATCCAAACACAACACAATTAAAACTGTACACAATACACCAACACACACAATACACGCACAAGCTTCTTCCCAACATGGATACTGAAGTTGCATTATATTTAAACGATAAAGAATGTGAATAAATGTCCCTTCAAACGATGGGAAATGGGCAAAACATCAACAAGATTCGAATATGAATAAATATCGCATAAAACCAGTAAGAAAAGATGCCATATCCTCACGCGATAACTCCTTGATCACTACTGAAACAGCTAAGATATGACAGCCAATCATAGCTCATCATTTCATGGCCATCAGTTAGGGGTAGATTCATGCCGCAGGGTGTTTTGTAAGTTACTGAATGAAGGGGTGATTAAAAAGTATGTAAGTTAAATGAAGTTTCGTAGGGTTATAGGAGTTATTTTTAATATTCCTAAGTTTAAATTAAGACGGAATAAGTATTTATTCAGGTAGGTCTGTATTTAAACCATTTCTGTTCTGTTATTCTTTGATTTTCAAATGCAACTTTTTCTTCATGCTTATAGCATGAGAACTGAAATAATAAACACATGCCAACTTCATTCCACAAGTGTAGGGTAAGGTGTTAAAATCGTAGGCTCCTTGTCCGAAATCAGAAAACATGTTAATTTCGGCTGGAATATTATTAAAGATTGGTGATTATGAGAGAATCTATTTTACGGTGAATAAAAGCTGTATATTTCGATATTGAAAAAGTGTTTAATGTTGATGTTCTTCGAACAAAAAAAAAAAAAAAAAACAAAAAACAAAAACAAATTCAGTATTATTTTACATTTGAAAATTTAATTTATAACTTTCGTCGTGCAAACTACATTACAACAGCTTACGTCCCTACAAAGACTACAGGTCTTTCTCATGAAGGAAATATTAAGATTTTTGTTCATTTTTACAACACTAACAGTTTTCTATCCGCACTTAATGTTTGTGTAAATAAATTTGTTAAAAGTCTCCCATCATCGTATGTGTTTAGAGACATGAATTTAATATAGTATGATTAAGAAATTAGAAAACGGTTGGAACTAATAACATTTAATAACATTTTCATAATTAGATTCTTTGTTAAAATTAAGTTATTTATGTGTATTTATCCACACTGCAAATGGGTATATTCCCGGTGGCAGTGGTAACTAATTACACTCAATAATGACAATTAATAATAAACACAACTAATAAAAAACAATAATTAATAATAATAATAATAATAATAATAATAATAATAATAATAATAATGAGCATCCTAAATTAAATGAAGCATGGTCACTTAAAATAACATTTAAAGTAAATCTAATTTGTATCTTAACCCTAAGTTGGAACTAAGACCCACGAGTGTGACAGGTTCATACCTGCACAAGTACCTTTCGGCACTACACTTATTTCGCTGTCAACTCACTCACTGCACTGATTCTACTTGATTTCACTAACACTTCTAACCATTTCACTGTTCAAATACTTTGCACAGCATACTTCACTGACACCAACACACTTCACTTACACAATAAACTTCACTGACACTACACACTTCACTGACACAACACACTTCCTCACTGATAGAACTCTTTAAATAACAAGATATCAATTACATCCTTTAGGTAGTATGTCTAATATACTACCATTATTAAAGTCCTTAAATCTATTTTTAAATACATTTTTGGTTGTTGGTAAAGCCTTTAGTAAGTCTGCAGGTAAAGCATTCCAGTCCCTGATAGTACGATTGAGAAAAGAAAACTTTCCAGTGTCCGTCCTCTGTCTTCTTTCCCTCAATTTATATGAGTGGTCGTTCCTTGAAGAGTAATTTGGCGGCTGCAACCTATTTTTTATTTCTCTCCAGGCAGGCTCATCTCTGTACGTTAATACTTGTTTATACTTCAAGGGTTTAGTGAATAACTATTTTCAGAACAAGGGAGTAGTGATAGTAGGAGGAAGGAGAATAAAGTACATAAGATTTGTTGATGATATGTCGTTCATAGCAGAAGACGAGACGATACTGAAGGATATGCTTCTGGAGCTAAATGACAACTGTAAGCAGTATGGGCTGAAGATAAATGCAAACAAGACGAAGACCATGGTCATAGGAAGAAAAATAAAGAAGGTAAACTTGCGAATTCTAAATGAGGCAGCAGAGCAAGTGGACAGCTTCAAATACTTGGGGTGTACTATAAACAGCTGCAGCCAGGAAGTCAAAAGGAGGACACCAATGGCAAAGGAAGCTTTTAATAGAAAAAGGAACATCTACTGCGGACCTCTGGAAAGAGAACTAAGGAAGAGATTGGTGAAGTGTTTTGTATGGAGTGTGGCATTGTATAGGGCAGAAACATGGACACTACGACGACGTGAAGAGAAGCGAATAGAAGCATTTGAAATGTAGATATGGAGAAGAATGGAACGTGTGAAGTGGACAGACAGAATAAGAAATGAAGCTGTGTTGAAAAGAGTGGATAAAGAAAGTATCATGCTGAAAGTGATCAGGAAGAAGAAAAGGAATTGATTGGGTCACTGACTGAGAAGAAACTGCCTACTGAAGGATGCACTGGAAGGAATGGTAAACGGGAGATAAGTTCGGGATAGAAGAAGATATCAGATGATAGACGACTTTAAGATATATGAATCATATGAGGAGACAAAGAGGAAGATAGCAAATAGGAAATATTGGAAAAAGCGGTGAAAGACATGGCTTTGGGCAGAACACTATGAACGTATGAAAATGAATTAGTTCTCTACACGTTTAGCAAAAGTTCAGTCGCATTATCATCTCGCGAATACGTACGTGTCAACGGTACAGCACATTATGCAGTACATAATACTGTATAATAAGAATAACGAAAGACGAATATATCTACATAATATGATTTTATGCTCGACCATGCCGAAATGTAGTAATTATACACCTGGTAGCAATCCTTTAATGAACCTCATTAAAGTACACCTATTCATTAAAATTCAGTTCTTCAACCAATCAGAAAGCGCAAGTATCGATTATTCTCGGATATGCAATCGAAAGAAAACTAGCGAAACGTCACGGAGGCTGGAAATGCAATACTGCCGCAGAAGGTTATGTTCTGTCATTATAATAATTAGCGTTAACTGTAAGTAATATTCAAATAAATGCAATTTGTCATCTCGTTTTTCAATGTCTAAATCAATTTCAATGTTATATCAAGATGAATGTTCATTTTACTGTCTAGATTATATCAAGGTCAATGACATTTGTTCCTCGGAAAAAATCAATACTTTCGCGTCTGCGCACATCTCACAATTTACGAGATTGCGCATGGTCAGTCACATAAGAATAACATGAATACTTATGAATAATTTCAAGTTAGAAATATGGTCGAGCATAAAAAGTCGTATGAAACTTGCCTATAATGGTAATTAAGAAGCTCGTATGAAGCTCGAGTCTTAATTACTACCATTATAGGCTCGTTGCATAATGTATTATTATGACTTTATTCCGATGAAGATAAATTATAAAGTTTCATATTATTACCGTTTACTTATTCAGGGACATCATTTTATTTTTACTAACATTTTTAATATTAACCTGTCTATACCTTTAGAGAACCGGAAACACCGCTTGCTCCCCCCTCCAAGACTGGAGTTCGATGATACTGGCGTAAAACACAAATCACTCTACTAGGTATAGGATGGAAGAAAAGTAGTTCATCCATTTACGTAAACTAGGAAATATCGCGATTTTGAGTTTGATAATTTTCATTAGGTTTTTCTTTAATCAAAGTACAGTACTGTATTAAGAATAAGTGTTTTTACTCACGAAGTGAGTTATCCATGCGAACGTATTCATTATGCAGTGTATATTATACTGTCTACAGCACATTAGCGTACAATATAGAGAAAGAAGTTAAATTGAAAAATAATCATAATATGAATATTTAAACACAATTTTGAAAATGGTGGCCGTTCATTTCGATACAGGCTTCAGTTCTTTTGTGCATATTATCGCACTATAGACTATTGCATCTAATTCCAATTGCCAGTTTCGTCCTTCGTACTAGTAACTCATGTTGAAATAATTCTGTACCTACTCTACGTACTGTGAATTCAATCTTCACTTCTGCCCGACCCGAAAATATAAAATTACTCAGACATGCTATCTACTGTCCGTCCAAGTGGTTATGCCGCAGGATTGTAGAAAGGGAGGAAATCACGTGACAGTTAATTACTTAACGAGGCCCTTTTATTTAAGTTAAATTAAACAGCCGTATAATATTACGTAAACGTCCAATTCCTAAGAGAAATTAATGTTTTCAGAAAAGAGCTAAGACAGCCCAGCTTTTACAGAGGGGCGAGCAGAAGCAGGTGGGGGAAATCGGGATGCGACGTAGGCAAACGGACAGTACCTGTGCGAAAATACGATTCAATATTGAAAGCTCTTTCGTCACTGGAAAACGCGAACATATTTCTGGAACGTACTATACTCAGTAACTCAGTACTGCTTACTATCTGCGGTCTTGGTTCTGTGTGGAGTTGGAACTTCCTTAGTAGAAGGGGTGGGAGTGAAGTACATTCAAAAACTCAGGTACAATAAAAATTGAAGTAAAAATAAAATGATGTCCCTGTATCTTCTTTCAGAATTAGTGTTGTGTTTCACTATACTTCGCTTAAGTACGACAACAGCGTGAAGGGAAATATGCAGTCATATGAATAAGGATTGAAAGCAAGTACTACTTAAAATATTTTATGACACACAAAGCTTCTTAAAATTGAAAGGTAAATCGTCTATGATGTAGAGCTTGCGATGGGAGCATAAAAACCTAGAAAGAAATCACATTTTCCTCAGATTTCGTTCCCATTTTTTTCTCTCCTCTACCCACCTGCCCACTTAGTAAGATATATGGAGTGATGACGTCAGAGGAGGGCGAGCATCGCAACAGGTAGCTAATAGGAAGAGAAGTCGGTAACTACGGCCTGCAGCGAGCTGGATGTCATTGGCTGTAGCATCAGCTGCGTTGCAGTCTAACAAATTGTCTTCCTTTCGATTACTAGAACTGGGATCAAAGAATTCACATTCATTATTTATTATTAACACATAAGCCTTGGTTAAGATAGTATAGGCAACTCTGATGTCCTTGCATCGTGATTGTCCGCTACCAAGCAAAAATGTAAACGTCAAGTGGATGTAAAATATTTTGTGACTTGTAAGTTATCTATTGTAGTTTACATCTAAAACAAAACAAAGCAAAAACCTTGAAGTGATTTTGATGTACTACAGATAAATTGTGGCTTGTAAGTGTACAGTGGAAAAAAAAAGGACCGACCCTTGTAGCTGATTTCAGAACCTTGTTCACTCCAGAGCACGATAGACTGGTAACTAAGACTATCGTGGTTCGAATCCTGCCTGGTAAAGATGTTTTTTTGTACCTTATTCATATTTATTCCCAATACTTTTAGATTGCTCGTAAAATTAATATTCTGGGAATAATCAATTAATTAAGTAGTAAAATATCGCTGCAATCGAAAGGTATTGGGAATAAATTTATATATATAAAAAAAACACAAATTTTCGGGGGTGGAAATAAAATATGTGAGAACAAATATATGAGATGTAATCCTATAAACAATTCAATACTTTTTGAAATGTGTCATAAATTCATTATAGAGGTTCTACCAGAAGTTTCACTCCTGTCCTTAATCTTATGTGAAACCCTCTGATTCTATAATGGGATCAAATTCCTGTGAGAAACGAAGTTTTTTTTTTTACTGTAAACCCAATGTCTTTATCTTTCGAACTGTAGGTTATTATAACAATTTTTCTGTTATGAAGACTTACTGACACAATACAGTTTTTGCAGGAAAAAATTAATTACTCCAGAATGGATGTATTTAGAACAATGAATTTTGAAGACTTACTGACACAATACAGTTTTTGCAGGAAAAAATTAATTACCCCAGAATGGATGTATTTAGAGCAATGAATTTTGAAGACTTACTGACACAATACAGTTTTTGCAGGAAAAAATTAATTACTCCAGAATGGATGTATTTAGAGCAATAAATTTTGAAGACTTACTCACACAATACAGTTTTTGCAGGAAAAAATTAATTACTCCAGACTGGATGTATTTAGAGCAATGAATTTTGAAGACTTACTGAAACAATACAGTTTTTGCAGGAAAAAATTAATTACTCCAGAATGGATGTATTAAGAGCAATGAATTTTGAAGACTTACCGACACAATACAGTTTTTGCAGGAAAAAATTAATTACTCCAGAATGGATGTATTAAGAGCAATGAATTTTGAAGACATACTGACACAATACAGTTTTTGTAGGAAAAAATTAATTACTCCAGAATGGATGTATTTAGAACAATGAATTTTGAAGACATACTGACACAATACAGTTTTTGCAGGAAAAAATTAATTACTCCAGAATGGATGTATTAAGAGCAATGAATTTTGAAGACATACTGACACAATACAGTTTTTGTAGGAAAAAATTAATTACTCCAGAATGGATGTATTAAGAGCAATGAATTATGAAGACTTACTGACACATTACAGTTTTTGTAGGAAAAAATTAGTTACTCCAGAATGGATCTATTAAGAGCAATGAATTATGAAGACTTACTGACACAATACAGTTTCTGTAGAAAACAATTAATTACTCCAGAGTGGATGTATTTAGAGCAATGGATTTTGAAGACTTACTGACAAAATTACAGTTTTTGTAGGAAAAAAATTAATTACTACAGAATCGATGTATTTAGAGCAATGAATTATGAAGACTTACTGACGCAATACTGTTTTAGCAGGAAAAAAAATTAATTACTACAGAATGGATGTATTTAGACCAATGAATAATGAGATAGAATTAGATATTATCTCAAGTCATTCTTCCAGATCCCAATAATCTGTCACTTGACGTCCACATTCCTGAATTTCGACCCATTTCCACTCTTCATTTTTGAAGGAAGAATTATAACCTCTATCCCAAGAGAATTTTACAAAATGGCAGTTTTTCCTAAAAAAAATAAAGAAAAAATCTGGATTTTAATGCGTGAGCAAGGTGTCACAATTTATTTAAATCAAAAGTAATTTTTGCACAAGAAGTCTTTCAGATATGTCTAACAGTATCCCAAAATTCATTGATCTAAGTACATTCATTCTGGAATAATTACATTTTCCTCCTTTAAAAAATGCAAGGGTGCTATTCATAGACATTTCGCTAGCTCGCGTGCTAAACTAGCCCTGACTATCGACTGGTTACTTGTACGAGTATAGGATTCATATCATACCATATAGCTAACTTGAGTTATGAATACGAAAAACGTTAGTTCGCTGATCATCCACCGGAAGCCCGCGCTAAGAATGTGTATGAATACGGCCGCGGGAGATTTCATGTAAGTATGACAGGAGTGAAACATCACTTTTCAAGGGGTGTCCTTAAATTTTTGGTAGGACCTATATAGAGATACATCACATACTCATTTTGCATGAGGTCTCGCCCACTTCATTGAATACTACACGGCTATTATGAAATAGCCAATATGTATTATTACTATTTAATACGAGAAAAATTCGTACCGGCACCGGGAATCGAACAAAATCATTTAAATATGCGCTCCTGCATATATGACTTGCATCGTCTCAAATGCAGGTAGTAAGGCCGTAAAAGCAATACGAGAGAGGTTCGTGTCCCGGCATAGCTCAGTTGGAGAGAGCGCTCAGCGCGCAGAGCTGAGAGGTCCTGGGTTCGATTCCCGGTGCCGGTACGAATTTTTCTCGTATTGAATAGTAATAAACTATATAGAGATGTTTGGTGGAGTGAGAGGATGGAACCAAAACTGTAGCCTAATTAACATTGGTTTTAAACTTTCCCCTCGATATCTAAATTCACGTGAATTATTATTAAGTTAAATTTAATTGAAATATTTAGATATTTAGACTGGGAAGTTTCTAAATTAAATTTACAATTCATTTTTATATTTCAATATGCCTGGTGAATTATTAAATAAGTATATAATAAATTTTCAATCTTAAGACATATCAACTTCCAAATGTTTATTTGCTATTTAATAAAATATTTGAACGTTTTCGCCTTTTGGGGCATCTTCAGATATAACAAAAAACATATAATCTGTACCTATAATAATAAATTATGCAAATAACAAAGAATAAAGAACAATGTACAGTATGTATGCGATACATGAGATTCATGAGCTTTATGTAAAATATGACATAATACAGGATAATTATTGATATAATCTTTAGATTTGAAATTGAATTGGACGGATATTTTATACATATAGCTCATGTTACAAATAAAATATACAATTATGATTAAAATTTGTCAATAATGTTAAAATTTTAAAATGTATAATGATGATTGATAAAATAGATATTTTAAGAGTAATCATTAGTTGAGGATAGTCGTAGGATATACGATAATTGCGTACAATGCTCAACTAATGATTACTCTTAAAATATCTATTTTATCAATCATAATTATAAATTTTAAAATTTTAACATTATTGACAAATTTTAATCATAATTGTATATTTTATTTGTAACATGAGCTATATGTATAAAATATCTGTCCAATTCAATTTCAAATCTAAAGATTATATCAATAATTATCCTGTATTACGTCATATTTTACATAAAGCTCATGAATCTCATGTATTGCATACATACATTGTTTTTTATTCCTTGTTATTTGCAGTTCTGTTTATAAGTATGCATAAGGATGTAATTATTTGACTTATTTGAACTGTTGTATCAGTGAAGCGAGGTGAGTCAGTGAAGTTATGGTTTTACAGTGCAGTGAATAGTTCCGATCAGTGATAATTTATAGCGTCAATGAAATGTGTTCTATAGTGTCAGTGAAATGAGTTACAGAGTGTCAGTGAAATGTGTGCTAAAGTGTCAGTGAAATGCGTCATAGTGCCACTACAGGGAATGAGATGAGAGTAAATTGAAACTTATGTAGGACCTATACATAATTATGTAGGTTGTATTGTAAAATTAGGTATTTTATTTTATGTTTTATTATTATTGTGTTAAATTGTATCGTGTATTATTATTGTATTGTGTGTAAAATTGTATATGTGTTGTAAAATTGTATTGTGTATTGTAAATTTTATTGTGTATTGGTTATCATTTTATTGTGTATTGTTAATATTGTATATACCACTGCCACCGGGTGCTTGCCCACTTGCAGTGTAAATAAATACATACATACATAATTTATTATTATAGGTCCAGATTATATGTTTTTTGTTATATCTGAAGATGCCCCAAACGGCGAAAACGTTCATATATTTTATTAAATAGCAAATAAACATTTGCAAGTTGATATGTCTTAAGATTGAAAATTTATTATATACTTATTTAATAATTCTAAATTAAAGCCCGGAAGGTATAGATTGTGATACTTAGCGAGTTGTTTATTAATCTTGGAATATTGAAGTGGGTTCCACGTTGTGCTGTGCAAGCTTGCCTTGCTGCTCCTGAGTTCGTACCCTGTGATGTGTATATCATAACGAGGCGACGACCAGGAACCATCCATTAACTTAACATCGGTCATCAGCACTTCGATATTGATTGATTACGTGTGGCGAAGATGATGATGGTAGCAGTGTAATCCTTGTGACACTGACTGCATACACACGGGGGTGGGGACCAGCCAGGCTGTCTGCTGTCCGCAGAGATGAAATGCGCGACACAGAACTGTCTGTCGGCCACGGTTCGCCGATAATGGAAGCGCCAATAGCGGAATTAATTCCCTAATGGGAGGCTGCAAACATCGCTCTGAATTATAAGTCAACGGCGCGCGGCAAGGTCCCTGGAAACATTTTGTCCCGTCGGCCTTTAATGAACACGGCAGACTCTAATCCTCACATCCCATTAAATACGCGATAGCAGCATATGATGCACTTTAGGATTAGGCTTTTCCATCACGAGGACTTGGACACGAAAGAGCGTACATTGAAACCTGTCCTTATGGACACTTCCAAGATACGGACACTGCTCAAATACGGATAGACTTTATGTCCCAACTCAAATAAAATACAAAGATTTCAATTTATTTTTACTTCAATTTTTATTGTACCTGAGTTTTCGAATGTAATTCACTCCCACCCCTTCTACTAATAAAGTTCCAACTGTCCTCCACACAGAACCAAGACCGCATGTAGTAAACAGTACTGAGTTAGTGAGTATAGTGTGTTCCAGAAATATGTTCGTGTTTTCCAGTGACGAAAGACCTTTAAATATTGAATCATATTTTCGCACAGATATTGTCGTCCGTTTGCCTACGTCGCATCTCGGTTTCCCCCACCTACTTCTGCTCGTCCCTCTGTAAAGACTAGAGGCTGGGCTGTCTTAGCTCTTTTCTAAAAACATTAATTTCTGTTAGGAATTGGACGGCTACATAATATTATACAGCTGTTTAAAATAACTTAAATAAAAAGGCCTAGTTAAGTAATTAACTGTCACGTGGTTTCCCCCCCTTCTACGATCTTGCGACATAACCACTTGGACACTAGATAGCATATCTGAGTAATTTTATCTGTGCGGGTCGGGCAGAAGTGAAGATTGAATTTGCAGTACGTATGATACTCTTTTATAGAGTAGGTACAGAATTATTTCAACATGAGTTACTAGTACGAAGGACGAAACTGGCAATTAGAATTAGGTACAATAGTCTATAGTGCAATAATATGCACAAAAGAACTGAAGCCTGTATGGAAATGAACGGCCACCATTTTAAAAAATGTGTTTAAATATCCATACTATGATTATTTTTCAATTTAACTTCATTCTCTATATTGTACGCTAATGTGATGTAGACAGTAAAATATACACTGCATAATGACTACGTCCGAATGCACAGCTCAGTTCGTGAGTAAAAACACTCACTGTTAATACTGTACTGTATTTTGATTAAACAAAAACCTAATGAAAATTATCAAACTCAAAATTGCGATATTTTCTAGTTTACGTAAATGGATGAACTACTTTTCTTCCCTCCTATATCTAGTAAAGTGATTTGTTTGTATTTTACGCCAGTATCATCGAACTTCAGTTGTGGAAGGGGGTAGCAAACAGTTTTTCCGAGTCTCAACTGTTTATACAAAGGTATAGCCAGGTAAAATGTTAGTAAAAATAGAATGATATCCCTGTGGAAGTAATGATAAAATGGACCCTCGTTTACTGACTCTGAAAGTTACGGCCACGGACAGCTTTCTGTACCTAAATCTATCGCAATACAATAATGAACTATATACACAAAGAACAAAAATTGCTTCAACTTATCCTCACATAACTATCATACCAGACGTGCTGACACATTGCACTGGAGTATCACAACTGTAGGCATACACAAAGCACCAATTTGGGTCCAAGATTACAATATAATACTATGATTAAGCAAACAAAACGAAGACCATGGTTGTCGGTAGGAAAATAAAGAAGGTAAATGTGCGAATTGTATATGAGGCCGTAGAGCAAGTGGACAGCTTCAAGTGTTTGGGATGTACTATAAGCAGTAACATGAGCTGATGCCAGGAAGTGAAAAGGAGGATAGCAATGGCCAAGGACGCTTTTAATAGAAAAAGGTGTATCTTCTGCGGACCTGTATGAAAAGAACTAAGGGACAGAATAGTGAAGTGCTTTCTGTGGAGTGTAGCATTGTATCGGGCAGAAACATGGACATTACGACGAAGTGAAAAGAAGTGACTAGAAGCATTTCAAATGTGAATATGGAGAAGAATGGAACGTGTGAAATGGACAGACAGAGTAAGAAATGAAGCTGTGTTGGAAAGAGTGGGTGAAGAAAGAATGATGCTGAAACTGATTAGGAAGAGGAAAAGAATGGGTTGGATCACTGGCTGAGAAGAAGGGTGCAATGGAAGAAATGGTGAACGGGAAAAGAGTTCGGGGCAGAAGAAGATATCAGATGACAGACGAAATTAAGGTATGTGGATCATGTGAGGAGACAAAGAGAATTTTTTTTATTTTACTAGGTTATTTTACGACGCTTTATCAACAGCTTAGGTTATTTAGCGTCTGGATGAGATGAAGGTATAATGCCGGTGAAATGAGTCCGGGGTCCAACACCGAAAGTTACCAAGCAGTTACTCATATTGGGTTAAGGGAAAACCACGGAAAAAACATCAACCAGGTAACCTGCCCCGACCGGGAATCGAACCCGGGTCACCTAGTTTCGCGGCTAGACGCGCTTACCGTTACTCCACAGGTGTGGACGACAAAGAGAAAGGCAGAGAATAATAAAGATAGGAGGAAGCTGGGTTTGCAGTGAAAGACCTGCCCTTGTGCAGAACAACATGTATGTAGGCTACGCATTATGATTAAAAATTTCGTAATCTTGAAAACATACCTGTCCATAAATTTAAACACGTAATTAAAAATTTATTTAAGAAAATTGAATTATTCAATACTTATTTCTTAATCAATGTTATCAGGTATTAATTTTAAACAATCTTGTAATATGGAATATTACATTTAAATATTTGTATACTTATGATTATTCACTTTCTTCTTCATTTAGTTTATTTACTGATATTGTAATAGTATAATGTTTGTTGTGTGTTAAACTTAAGAATGCAATCTTCAGTTTATTGTGATTCTGTTATATTGCTGAAACTCCGTAAACATAAGCTTGCTCTTTCAGGGATGTACTATAAATATGTTCATGCTCGACCATGCCGAAACGTAGTAATTATACACCTGGTAGCAGACCTTTAATGCATGTCATTAAAGTACACCTACTCATTAAAGGTCAGTTCTTTCAGCCAATGACGATTCAGGTTACAACTGTTCAGCCAATGACAGGTCAGCTTTCTACCGTTATAAAAACGCAAGTATCGATTATTCTCGGATATGCAATCGAAAGAGAATTAGCGAAAAGTCACGGAGGCTGGAAATCCAATACTGTCGCAGAAGGTTATGTTCTGTTACTACAATAATTAGCGTTAATTGTAAATAATATTCAAATAAATTCAATTTGTCATCTCGTTTTTCAATGTCTAATTTAATTTCAATGTTATCTCTGTAGGTTCTTATGGCCTAGCAAGGTCAATGTGAACATCTGTTCCTCGGAAAAAATCAATACTTTCGCGCGTCACAACATACGGAACATTGCTGAAGGTCAGAAACAAAGAAAATTAATAATATCAAGTTAGAAATATGGTCGAGCATAAAAAGTCGTATGAAACTCGCCTGTAATGGTAATTAAGAAGCTCGTATGAAAATTATGAAACTCGCTTGTGCTCGTTTCATAAATATCCATGCTCGCTTCTTAATTACCTTAATTATAGGCTCGTTGCATAATGTAATATTTAAATTTACTGAAGTGTGTAGGCCTAATATTGTACACAATTACTTTGTATATATATTAATCTAGCATTTTATTATAATTATATTATTATCTCTTGACTACGAAAAGAATTTGGATTTCAAGACATAATACGTTACGAAAAACGATTATTTAGTTTTGAGAAACGTACATAATGTACCAAGGATGCAATTAGAAACTGCGTCTTGAAAATAGGATTTCTTACTAATGAAAACGAAGTCGAGCTACAAGATGCCCGAACCGTCGTATTATACAGGGTGTTTCCGAGGTGGTGTTACAAACTTTCAGCGATGATGGCGAAGGGCACATATATAAATTTGAGATAAGGAACCCTGGTCCGGAAATGACTGAGTCGAAAATTATAAGCAAAAATAGTTGTGTGGAAATAGAATTGTAATTTGGCACCACGTGCCCTCCTTCCCTTAACTTTTGGAACAGTCGCGGAAAAATGGTATGGTCCGGATGTCTCCTACGTGGGTACTTGCCCCAATACATTCTGTGAGCTTGTCTACTGTTCCCATTTGCTCATCCCTATTCGAAAATCAGGTCTGCTTATTCCGCTCTCGTGTACTCCTCCATTTCACTAGGACTGATCGACTGGACACTGCAACTTGTACACATACACTGCTGTCTACAGACGTGCATATCAGGACCGACCATGTCCGTTACACATTACGCTATCTGCATTGCTTTAGTGTAGTTTTCTGTCCCCACCCCTCAGACAGCGTACTGAATGGAATACTGTAAGTAGACAACGTAAACAACGTCAGATGAATACAGTATGTGTAAGATGTACAGATAAATACACATAAATAAGGTGTACAGAGGAATAAAATTATTTCATTCCCACACAACTATTTTTGTGCGAGTTCTTGCGTATTCCCAACGTAACACACATAACAATTTCCCTCTTCTTACCGCTTAAGCGCCATATTCATTTTACTGCTTTAGGCTTTTAACATATTATTTTAGAGACGTTTAACATAGTAATAATTATAAATTGGAAACTTACCACTGCAATTTGACCTATATTGTACTGTTAATTATTGTTTTTAAATATTTGCAAAAATTAAGTAAACTCTACAACACCATAAAAGTTACTGCATTTGTAATGCAAATAACATTACGGAAGCCGTGAAAAAATCAACAAGATTCCAGATGCCGATGTTATTACTACAATATGTTATAGAAATAATGTTGTTGAAATATTAAAATGAAAAATAAATCATTACATAACCTTACCGTTTGTTTTAAGTTCGCATTTATAGACTGGGGGGGGGGGGAAGACAGACGTATATCACGGCCTGCTGGAATATAGTAAACACAGAAAACATTTTATAGCAACAATGTTGAAAATAGATATTTTAGTTTTTAAAAGTTGCCGTCATTGAACAGAAACCAAGATGGAGATTTCATTGCAACTACGTTTCGCTTTTTCAATCTTTTCCTCGAACATGAAAACATCAACATACCGCTCTTGTAACGCATATTACTATTGCTTGTAACTTTCGGCTCGGTCATTTCCGGACCAGGGTTCCTTATCTCAAATTGATACATGTACCCTTCGCCATCATCCCTGAAAGTTTGTAACACCACCTCGGAAACATCCTGTATAATTTAAAATTGGTGTTATTTCATTCAATATATTTCAATATTAATATGATCTCTTTTAAAACAAAGGCGGTGAAAACAAACGAAGCTGATCCATGATTGGGTGAAGTTCAACTTAGTATATTTTTTGCGTTTGTAGAAGCTTGGCCAAAATTATTCTGAAAACTTGGATCAGGTTCGTGTTCCATTGCTCCAGCAACAGACGCTGTATGTGCTGCTACTGTGAAGCTATGGAGTAAATCAAGAGTCGCTATTTTAGTCAGAATCTTGAGGATATTTGTCTTCTGGAAGACCAAACACTTGTGCGTTCACTCCGCTTGTATTTCATTAGGGAAGCTGTCACATTAATGTTTCCAGTATCTGAAACTGACGTAAGATTGCAGAAGAAAGTCACTATCAATTTTACACACGACGGAAGTACCGCCGGGCGGCCGGCCTAATGAACGTTTGCAGCCAGTCTACTATGTGCGAGCCTTGCGTAAAAATCACGGAGTGGAAAATCACGTCACACAGGCCAACTTTGACACTACAGTGGCAAGTTATTGGTTTTCGTCACACCCCGATTGCTACTCCGGGGGCAACACCGCTTCTCCGGAAGGTGAAAGTTCCCAGAGGCACCAACGCATCACACCAGGTCAACCAATCGTGTCACCAAGAACGATTTTTCATCAAAGAGACCGGACTTCTTTTCCCGGAAAGACCTGCGAGATTTGGTGCAACACTTCTCAAATTAAGTTTCGGGAACATACATACATACATACATACTTATATGCGTACTTACGTAATGGAAGATGTTTTAAAAGTAACGCATAATGTTATTTAAAACTTGATGTCCCTAACATGTGCATGTTCTCTGAGTTTCGCTTCCATTGTAGCAGAAATTGGTGGCCAATTTGGATGAATTTCGTTGAAAAGTGTTCATAAGTCTTGTGTGCGTGCTCTGGACCAAATATTATCACCATCAGAACTTAAATTGTCTCATTTTCTGTTAAGAATAACCTA